>NW_017189516.1:3832614-4061804 GCF_001704415.2 Capra hircus | reverse complement strand
TGATTGGGCTCCCTGTGTTATACAGCAATTTCTCCCCAACTATCCACTTTACACATGATAGTGTATATATATTGATGCTACTTTCTCCATTCATCCTACTCACTCTCTCCCCTACTGTATCCACAAGAATCTTTTTAGCCAATCTGGCACTCTGTGATGACTTAGAAGGATGGTATGGGGAGAAAGCAGGAAGGCTCAAGATGGAGGATGTATATGTATAAATATGACTGATTCGCGTTGTTGTATGGCAGAAACAAAAACAACACTGTAAAAATTAAAAAGCAAAAAAATAAAAAAAAATAGAAAAAATTATGTCTTTGTCATTGACTTTGGATAATTTTAATATAGTGTTTCTTGAAGAAAGTCTTTTTGTATTGAGATACCCCAGCATTCTTCTTAGCTTCATTAACTTGCATATTCAGTTTCTTCCCCGAGTTTCAGAAGTTCTCAGCTGTTATTTTTCAAAACAAACTCTCTCCTCTCTTTTTACTCCCTTCTCTTTCTGGGAAATTCATTATCATTATCCTTCCTAATGCATTGAGATAATTCTTATAGACTTTATTAATATATTTTAGATCTTTCTTCTCTCCCCTGTTCTACTGTATCTTTTCTAGATTTTTATCTACAAGCTTACAATTCTTCCATATGATCTGTTCCATTTCCAATGCTTTCTTATGCATATTTTGTCTCATTTTTTTAGTTCTTCAGCTCTAGAAGAATTTATGTTTGGTTCATTTTTGGAATTCCAATCTCTTTGGTAAAATATTCCTATTGATTACTAATTTTATTTCTGAGCTTCTTGAACTGTCTTTCTGCATTTCCTTGTATCTCCTTGAATTTCTTCATGATACCTATTTTGCATTCTGTATCAGTTTGATTGCAATATTCTGTGACTGTATATTTGGTTCATGAAGAATTGTTATTTTCTTTTCATGATACCATGCTACCATGTTTTTTTGTGGTCCTTGATGAGTTTTATCTCTGTTGATATCTTTGAAGCAACAAACACTTTTCTTCTGTAGGTAAAAATGTTTTACTTGATTCTAGCAATTCAGGATTATCAATTACAGGCCTTTCTTTTTATTTTTCAGTAGATGGCAATGTAGCACAAGTTTCTGATTTCTTTACCTGAGCTGCCTCCAGATATTTTTGAGGATTGTCACATTTCACCTTCCACTGCCTCTTTCAGAGCTATTGTTTGGTGCCCTTTTCATTGCTCTTTATGCCTCCCAGGTCATTGGTTCCTTGCTACTATCAATGTTGTTGCTGTCACTGGTGTCATTGCCTAGGGAGGTGTGTCTTTCAGCACATATAGTGTCACCTGGTTCACTGACTCCACTGCTGTGGGGTAAGAGAGAAGTTTAGTTGGGAGTTGAGGTCATGGATACCTCTCCTGAGTCCAAGGTAGTCGAGTTTATGTGCTCCACAACTGTGGAAGGGGTAGCCAGAGTCACATGCAAATCTGAAGCTGGAAGGATTATGTCACAGGTCTTCCTGCTGCTGTTGCCTGGTTCCCTGCGGCTGTGGGTACATCTACAACCAGGAGGCTGGAATTGTCTGGGGCACCTCTCCTGCTCCTACCAGATTCTTTAGGGCTGTGGCTCAGTCACCACAACAGGGGAACTGAGGCCATAGCCATCACTTCTGTTGTTCCCCTTGTTCTACCTCCTCCATGTGTTCCAGTCCACCCTCCTTTAGATGTATGGATATGTAGAACTCTCTGGAATCCTGGTGCACTGGATAAAGAAATCTTCATTGAGTTATGAAATGAGTCTCAGATTGCAAGTAAGACACAAAGAGAGCATTTCATATTGCTATGATGCTGATGTAATTGTTCTTTTTAATTTTAATTTTATATTTTATTTAACTGAATATAGCCAAAATATTATCATTTCAACATAAAATAAATATAATAATTTTTAAAATGACTCAATTTTATAAAGATACAATTCCTATGCTATAAACGTATCATTTTCATATATATAATTTAGTAGTTTCGAGCATATTCACAGAGTTGTGTAATCACTAACCCTATCTAATTCTAGAACATTTTAACCTTTCTAAGAAGAAACTCCATGCCATTAGCAATTATTCCCTGTATTTCCTTTTCCATTAGAAATTTCCTTCCAGGGGGCGGTCCTAAGATGGCAGAGGAATAGGACGGGAAGACCACTTTCTCCCTCACAAATTCATCAAAAGAACATTTTAACACTGAGTAAATTCCACAAAACAACTTCTCAACACTGGCAGAGGACATCAGGCACCCAGAAGAGCAGATCATTGTCTTCAAAAACAGTCACCATCTGCCTGAGAAGGGGCGCCAGTTGTACACCCAGAAAACTGAACAGCAGGGACGGAAAAGTTGATAAGTCACAGCAACTTCGCTCGCCAAACACCTGAGCTACTCGGACCTGGGAAGGGCTCAAAACGCAGGCCCAATGGAGTCTGCACCTCCGAGAACTACCTGAGTGCCTGAGCCTGAGCAGCTTAGACCAGGGAGGTGCATGCAGCCCAGGGCCGGCCTCAGACAGTTCCCGGCAGAGCAACCTAGAGCCTGAGCAGTGTGCACTGTGAGCGGGGGCAGGCCCAGTGTGGCTGAGACACTGCAAGCACAGGCCAGTGTTATTTGTTTGCAGCATCCCTCCATCCCCACAGCATGACTGAACAAGTGAGCCTGAAAAAAAGTGTCCACAACCGCCGCCCTTGTGTCAGGGTGGAAATCAGACACTGAAGAGACAAGCAAACAGAAGAAGCTAAAACAGAGAGAACTGCCTTGGAAGTGACAGGTGCAATAGATTAAATCCCTGTCATTAGTACAGACTACATAGGAAGGGGCCTATAAATCTTGAGAAATATAAGCCAGACCAAGGAACTATCTGAAAATGAACTGACCCCACACTGCCCACAACAACACCAGAGAAAGTCCCAGATATATCTTTACTATTTTTACAATCATTCTTCTTTTTGGTTTGTTTTTTCTTTTCTTTTTTAAACATTTTTTAAATTTTTAAGTCCTCTATTTCTCCTTTAATTTTTATTTTTATAACCTATTACTTTTCAAACAAAAGACCCTATTTTTAAAGCAAACACCATATATATATTTTTTGTGGTTGTTGTTATTGTTTTTTAATATTCTTGTGACTTTGTTTTTTTTTCTTCTTCTTCTTCTTCTTTTCTTTAATATTGTATTTTTGAAAATCCAACCTTTACTCTAGATTTTTAATCTTTGCTTTTTGGTATTTGTTATCAATTTTGTACCTTTAAAAACCCAATCTTCAGTACCCATTTTTACTTGAGAGTGAGATTACTGGCTTGACTGCTCTCTCCTCCTTTGGACTCTCCTTTTTCTCCACCAGGTTGCCTCTGTCTCCTCCTTCTCCCTTCTCTTCTGTACCCAACTCTGTGAACCACTGTGTGTTCCAGACGGTGGAGAACACTTAGGGAACTGGTTACTGGCTGGATCTGTCTCTCCCCTTTTCATTTCCCTCTTTTATCCTCCTGGCCACCTCGGTCTCCCTCTCCTCGTCTCTGGATAACTCCGTGAACATCTCTGAGTGGTCCAGATTGTGGAGCGCACATAAGGAAGTGATTACTGGCTAGCTTGCTCTCTTCTCTTTTGATCCCACCTCATCTCATTCCAGTCACTTTTAATTCCCCCCTCCCTCTTCCTTTCTCCATGTAACTCTGTGAACCTCTCTGGGTGTCCCTCAATGTGGAGAAACTTTTCATCTTTAACCTAGATGTTTTATCATCAGTGCTGTATAGATGGAGAAGTCTTGAAGATACTGTAAAAATAAGACTGAAAACCAGAAGCAGGAGGCTTAAGTCCAAATCCTAAGGACATCAGAGAACTCCTGACTCCGGGGAACATTAATCAATAGGAGCTCATCAAATGCCTCCATACCTACACTGAAACCAAGCACCACCCAAGGGCCAACAAGTTCCAGAGCAAGACATATCACACAAATTCTCAGGCAACACAGGAACACACCACTGAGCTTCAATATACAGGCAGCTCAAGTTACTCCAAAACCATTGACATCTCATAACTAATTACTGGACACTTCATTGCACTCCAGAGAGATGAAATCCAGCACCAGAACTCCGACACAAGCTTCTCTAAGCAAGAAACCTTGACAAGCCACTGATACAACCCAACCACAGTGAGGAAACTCCATAATAAAGAGAACTCCACAAATTCCCAGAATACAGAAAGGCCACCACAAACACAGCAATATAACCAAGATGGAGAGACAGAGGAATACCCAGCAGGTAAGGGAACAGGATAAATGACCACCAAACCAAACAAAAGAGGAAGAGATAGGGAATCTACCTGATAAAGAATTTTGAATAATGATAGTGAAAATAATCCAAAATCTTGAAATCAAAATGGAATCACAGATAAATAGCCTGGAGACAAGGATTGAGAAGATGCAAGAAAGGTTTAACAAGGACCTAGAAGGAATAAAAAAGAGTTAATATATAATGAATAATGCAATACATGAGATCAGAAACACTCTGGAGGCAACAAATAGTAGAATAACGGAGGCAGAAGATAGGATTAGTGAAGTATAAGATAGAATGGTAGAAATAAATGAATCAGAGAGGAAACAAGAAAAAAGAATTAAAAGAAATGAGGACAATCTCAGAGACCTCCAGGACAATATGAAATGCTCCAACATTCGAATTATAGGAGTCCCAGAAGAAGACAAAAAGAAAGACTATGAGAAAATCCTTAAGGAGATAATGGTTGAAAAGTTCCCTAAAATGGGGAAGGAAATAATCACCCAAGTCCAAGAAACCCAGAGAGTCCCAAACAGGATAAACCCAAGGTGAAGAACCCCAAGACATATATTAATCAAATTAACAAAGATCAAACACAAAGAACAAATATTAAAAGCAGCAAGGGAAAAACAAGAAATAACACACAAGGGGATTCCCATAAGGATAACAGCTGATCTTTCAATAGAAACTCTTCAGGCCAGGAGGGAATGGCAGGATATCCTTAAAGTGATGAAAGAAAATAACCTACTGCCCAGATTACTGTACCCAGCAAGGATCTCATTCAAATCTGAAGAAGAAATCAAAAGCTTTACAGACAAGCAAAAGCTGAGAGAATCAGCACCACCAAACCAGCTCTCCAACAAATGCCAAAGGATCTACTCTAGACAGGAAACACAAAGAGGGTGTATAAACTCGAACCCAAAACAATAAAGTAAATGTCCATCAGCAGATGGATGGATAAGAAAGCTGTGGTACATATACACAATGGAGTATTACTCAGCCGTTAAAAATAATTCATTTGAATCAGTTCTGATGAGATGGATGAAACTGGAGCCGATTATACAGAGTGAAGTAAGCCAGAAAGAAAAACACCAATACAGTATACTAACACATATATATGGAATTTAGAAAGATGGCAATGACGACCCTGTATGCAGGACAGCAAAGGAGACACAGATGTGTATAACAGACTTTTGGACTCAGAGGGAGAGGGAGAGGGAGAGGGTGGGATGATTTGGTAGAATGGCATTGTAACAGGTATACTATCATGTAAGAATCGAATTGCCAGTCTATGTCCGACGCAGGATACAGCATGCTTGGGGCTGGTGCATGGTGATGACCCAGAGAGATGTTATGGGGAGGGAGGTGGGAGGAGGGTTCAAGTTTGGGAACACATGTACACCCGTGGTGGATTCATGTCAGTGTAAGGCAAAACCAATACAGTATTGTAAAGTAAAATAAAGTAAAAATAAAAATTAAAAAAAAAAAACAATAAAGTAAATGGCAACAGGATCATATTTATCAATAATTACCTTAAATGTAAATGGGTTGAATGCTCTAACCAAAAGACAAAGACTGGCTGAATGGATACAAAAACAAGACCCCTATATATGTTGTCTACAAGAGACCCACCTCAAAACAAGGGACACATACAGACTGAAAGTGAAGGGCTGGAAAAAGATATTCCAGGCAAACAGAGATCAAAAGAAAGCAGGAGTAACAATACTCATATCAGATAAAATAGACTTTAAAACAAAGGCTGTGAAAAGAGACAAAGAAGGCCACTACATAATGATCAAAGGATCAATCCAAGAAGAAGATATAACAATTAAAAATATATATGCATTCAACATAGGAGCACCGCAATATGTAAGACAAATGCTAACAAGCATGGAAGGGGAAATTAACAATAACACAATAATAGTGGGAGACTTTAATACCCCACTCAAGCCTTTGGACAGATCAACTAAACAGAAAATTAGCAAGGAAACAAAAACTTTAAATGATACAATAGACCAGTTAGACCTAATTGATATCTATAGGACATTTCACCCCAAAACAATGAATTTCACCTTTTTCTCAAGTGCTCATGAAACCTTCTCCAGGATAAATCACATCCTGGGCCATACATCTAGCCTTGATAAATTCAAAACAATTGAAGTCATTCCAAGCACCTTTTCTGACCATAATACATTAAGATTAGATCTCAATTACAGGAGAAAAACTATTAAAAATTCCAACATATAGAGGCTGAACAATACACTTATGAATAACCCTCAAATCACAGAAGAAATAAAAAAGAAATCAAAATATGCATAGAAACAAATGAAAATGAAAACACAACAACCCAAAACCTGTGGGACACTATAAAAGCAGTGCTAAGGGGAAAGTTCATAGCAATACAGGCATATCTCAAGAAACAAGAAAAAAGTCAAATAAATAACCTAACTCTACACCTAAAGCAACTAGAGAAGGAAGAAATGGAGAACCACAGGGTTAGTAAAAGGAAAGAAATCTTAAAAATTAGGGCAGAAATAAATGAGAAACAAAAGAGACCATAGCAATAATCAACAAAGCTAAAAGCTGGTTCTTTAAGAGGATGAATAAAATTGAGAAACCATTAGTCAGACTCATGAAGAAACAAAGGGAGAAAAATCAAATCAAAGAATAAGAAATGAAAATGGAGAGATCACAACAGACAACACAGAAATACAAAGGATCATAAGAGACTACTATCAGCAACTATATGCCAATAAAATGAACCTGGAAGAAATAGAAAATCTTAACAGACTCATCACAAGCACGAAAATTGAAACTGTAATTAGAAATCTTCCAGCAAACAAAAGCCTAGGACCAGACGGCTTCACAGCTGAATTCTACCAAAAATTTAGAGAAGTGCTAACACCTATCCTACTCAAACTTTAGCAGAAAATTGCAGAGGAAGATAAACTTCCAAACTTATTCTATGAGGCCATCATCATCCTAATACCACAACCTGACAAAGATGCCACAAACAAAGAAAACTACAGGCCAATATCCCTGATGAACATAGATGCAAAAATTCTTAATAAAATTCCTGTAATCAGAATCCAACAACACATTAAAAAGATCATACACCATGACCAAGTGGGCTTTATCCCAGGGATGCAAGAATTCTTCAGTATTTGCAAATCAATCAATGTAATACACCACATTAACAAATTGAAAAGTAAAAGCCATATGATTATCTCAATAGATGCAGAGAAAGCCTTTGTCAAAATTCAACATCCTTTTATGATAAAAAAAAAAAAACTCTCCAGAAAGCAGGAATAGAAGGAACATACCTCAACATAATAAAAGCTATATATGACAATCCCACAGCAAACATTATCCTCAATGGTGAAAAATTGAAAGCATTTCCCCTAAAGTCAGGAACAAGACAAGGGGGCTCACTTTCACCACTACTATTCAACATAGTTCTGGAATTTTCAGCAATAGCAATCAGAGCAGAAAAAGAAATAAAAGGAATCCAAATTGGAAAAGAAGTAAAATTCTCACTGTTTGCAGATGACATGATCCTCTACATAGAAAACCCTAAAAATTCCACCAGAAAATTACTAGAGCTAATCAATGAATATAGTAAAGTTGCAGGATATAAAATCAATACACAGAAATCCCTTGCATCCCTATACACTAATAATGAGAAAGTAGAAAAAGAAAGTAAGGAAACAATTCCATTCATCATTGCAACAAAAAGAATAAAATACTTAGGAATATATCTACCTAAAGAAACTAAACACCTATATATAGAAAACTATAAAACACTGGTGAAAGAAATCAAAGAGGACACTAATAGATGGAGATCCATGTTCATGGATCAGAAGAATCAATATAGTGAAAATGAGTATACTACCCAAAGCAATTTACAAATTCAATGCAATCCCTATCAAGCTACCAGTGGTATTTTTCACAGTGCTAGAATAAATAATTTCACAGTTTGTATGGAAATACAAAGAAACCTTGAATAACCAAAGCAATCTTGAGAAAGGAGAATGGACCTGGAGGAATCAACCTGCCTGACTTCAGGCTCTACTACAAAGCCACAGCCATCAAGACAGTATGGTACTGGCACAAAGACAGAAATATAGATCAATGGAACAAAATAGAAAGCCCAGAGATAAATCCACACACCTATGGACACCTTATCTTTGACAAAAGAGGCAAGAATATACAATGAATTAAAGACAATCTCTTTAACAAGTGGTGTTGGGAAAATGGTCAACCACTTGTAAAAGAATGAAACTAGAACACTTTCTAACACCATACACAAAAATAAACTCAAAATAGATTAAAGATCTAAACGTAAGACCAGAAACTATACAACTCCTAGAGGAGAACATAGGCAAAACACTTTCTGACATAAATCACAGCAGGATCCTCTATGATCCACCTCCCAGAATACTGGAAATAATAGCAAAAATAAACAAATGGGATCAAATTAAAATTAAAAGCTTCTGCACAACAAAGGAAACTATAAGCAAGGTGAAAAGACAGCCTTCGGAATGGGAGAAAATAATAGCAAATGAAGCAACTGACAAACAATTAATCTCAAAAATATACAAGCCACTCCTGCAGCTCAATTCCAGAAAAATAAATGACCGAATCAAAAAATGAGCCAAAGAACTAACCTCACATTTCTCCAAAGAAGACATACAGATGGCTAACACATGAAAAGATGTTCAACATCACTCATTATCAGAGAAATGCAAATCAAGACCACAATGAGGTACCATTTCACACCAGTCAGAATGGCTGCAATCCAAAAGTCTATAAGCAATAAATGCTGGACAGGCTGTGGAGAAAAGGGAACCCTCTTACACTGTTGGTGGGAATGCAAACTAGTACAGCCACTAAGGAGAATAGTGTAGAGATTCCTTAAAAAGCTGAAAATAGAACTGCCTTATGACCCAGCAATCCCACTGCTGGGCATACACACCGAGGAAAACGGAATTGAAAGAGACACATGTACTCCAATGTTCATCACAGCGCTGTTTATAATAGCCAGGACATGGAAGCAACCTAGATGTCCATCAGCAGATGAATGGATAAGAAAGCTGTGGTACATATACACAATGGAGTATTACTCAGCCATTAAAAAGAATACATTTGAATCAGTTCTAATGAGGTGGGTGAAACAGGAGCCTATTATACAGAGTGAAGTAATCCAGAAAGAAAAACACCAATACAGTATACTAATGCATATATATGAAATTTAGAAAGATGGTAATGATAACCCTGTATGCAAGACAGCAAAAGAGACACAGATATATAGAACAGACTTTTAGACTCTATGGGAGAGGGCGAGTGTGGGATGATTTGGGAGAATGGCATTGAAACATGTGTACTATCATGTAAGAAATGAATCGCCAGTCTATGTTTGATGCAGGATACAGGATGCTTGGGGCTGGTGCACGGGGATGACCCAGAGAGATGATATGGGGAGGGAGGTGGGAGGGGGGTTCAGGATTGGGAACTCATGTACACCCGTGGCGGATTCATGTCAATGTATGGCAAAATCAATACAGTATTGTAAAGTAAAATTTAGAAAAAAAATTAAAAAAAGAGAAATTTCCTTCCAGAAATAACTAATCTAATTCCTGTGTACATTGATTTCCCATTTTAGACATTTCATATAAATAGAATAACATATTATGTGATATTTTGCATCTGGCTTCTTTCACTTGACAGAGTATATTCAATATTCAACAATGTTGTGCATACATCAGTACTTCATTCTGTTCTGTGGCTGAATAATTTATATTGTATGAATATACCATATTTTGCTTATCCACTAATCATTTGGTGAACAGTTAATTTGTTTTCATTTTGGTGATTATGAATAACACTGCTATGAATATTTGCATGCAACGTTTTTACCTGGAAATATGTCTTAAATTCTCTGGGATATACTAGGAGTGGAATTGCTGGATGTGGTAAGCAGAATAATGGCCATCTAAAGTTGTTAGTACACATGGAAAAAGGAAATTGAAGTTTTAGACTGACTGAAAGTTGCCAACTGGGTGACCTTAAAATAGGGAGATTATCCTGAATTATATGTGTGTCCTACATGTAATCACAAGTTTATATAACTGTGGAGGGAGAGTCAGAATAGAAAATCCAGAGGAAAACATGTGACACCAAAAACAAGGCTTAAAATAATCCTATGCTACAGACTTTCAT
The DNA here is from genome assembly GCF_001704415.2 of Capra hircus. NCBI lineage: Eukaryota > Metazoa > Chordata > Mammalia > Artiodactyla > Bovidae > Capra > Capra hircus. The sequence continues at coordinate 4,051,301 of NW_017189516.1, read as the reverse complement.
GATGCTTGTAGGCATAAACTAAGAAGTGCTGGATGCCTCTATAAACTGGAGAAGGAAAGAAAGTGATTATCTCCTACAGTTCCCCAGAAAAGATGGCAGCTCTGCCAACACATTGCTTTCAGTCCAGTGAGATCTGTACCTGATTTGTGAAATAAGAATCAATGAGATAATGTCTTCTTATTTTCAATATATATGCAATATAAAATTTACTAATTTTAAGCATTTTAATTTTTTTTAATTTTTTTTTTTTGCATCATAAGGTCTTTATTGCTGATTTGTGCTGCTGGGCAAGAAATACTAGTCATGGAGACTTAAATAATTCATTTAATAGATGCAATTCTCTTTTTTACATTTTATTTATTAATTACTTATTTTAATTGGAGGTTAATTACTTTACAATATTGTATTGGTTTTGCCATACATCAACATGAATCTGCCACAGGCATACACGTGTTCATCCTGAACCCCCCTCCCTCCTCCCTCCCTGTACCATCCCTCTGGGTCATCCCAGTGCACCAGCCCCAAGCATCCAGTATCATGCATCGAACCTGGACTGGTGATTCGTTTCATATATGATATTATACATATTTCAAAGCCATTCTCCCAAATCATCCCACCCTTTTCCTCTCCCACAGAGTCCAAAAGACTGTTCTATACATCTGTGTCTCTTTTGCTGTCTCGCATACAGGGTTATCATTATCATCTTTCTAAATTTCATATATTAGCATTAGTATACTGTATTGGTGTTTTTCTTTCTGGCTTACTTCACTCTGTATAATAGGCTCCAGTTTCATCCACCTCATTAGAACTGATTCAAATGTATTCTTTTGAATGGTTGAGTAATACTCCATTGTGTATATGTACCACAGCTTTCTTATCCATTCATCTGCTGATGGACATCTAGGTTGCTCCATGTCTTGGCTATTATAAACAGTGCTAAAAAAAATAAACATTTTAAAGTATACAATTTAGTGGTACAAAATACATGCACAGTGTTGTACAACTATCACCAATATCTAGTTGCAGAACTTTTTGTTATGGCAAAAAGAAACTCTATATTCATTAACAGTTGCTCCTCATTTACCTCTTCACCCAGTCCCTGGAAACCACTAATCTGCTTTTTGTCTTTATGAATTGCCAGTTCTGTATATTTTACATAAATGCAAACATATGTGGCTTTTGGGTCTAGTTTCTTTCAATTAGCATAGTAGTTTCAAGGTTCATACAAGTTGTACCATGTATCAATACTTAACTCTTTTCAATGGCTGACTAATATTACATTGTATGTCTATCCCACATTGTCTCTCTCTGTTCAACAGTTGATGGACATTTGAGCTGTGTTCACTTTTTCGTTACTGTGAATAGTGCTGCTATCAACATTCCTCTACAAGCTTTTATTTGAAAACCTGTTTTCAGTTCTTTTGGGTATATAAATACGAGTCAAATTGCTGGGTTGTATAATAATTCTATGTTTGACTAAGGTTGACACTTAAACAATGTGGGGGTTAAGGGTATTGACCCAACATCACATTGAAAATCCATATATAACTTATAGTTGACCTTCCATTTAAATGGTTCCTCTGTATCCATGATTCCTCTATTTATGTAATTCTGCATGTGCAAATTCAACCAACTACAGACTGTGTAGGACTATAGTATTTACTAAAATAGTAAAAAATCCACATATACATGTACTCATGCAACTGAAACTCATATTGTTCAAGAGTCAACTCTAATTGAAGAAAAACTGTAGTACTTTCCATAGTGGCTGCACTATTTTATATTCCCACCAGTAGTATATGAGTGTTCCCATTCTCCAAACATCACATAATTTTCTTTTTTATTAATTATGGTCATCCTGGTATCTGTGAAGTGTTATCTAACTGTGGTTTTGATTTTCCTTATGACAAATATTGAGTATTTTTTCATGTATTCTTTGATCACTTGTGTACCATATTGAAGAGTTATATATCCAGGTCCTTTATATATTTTTACACACATTTTACAGGATACTTTTCATTTACAGTTATTACAAAATATTGGCTATCTTCCCCACATTGTACAATACCATCTTGTGTCTATCTTACACCCCATAATTTGTACCTCCCACTCCTCCACTCCATATTTCCTCTTACCACCTCCCTGCTGGTAACTGCTAGTTTATTTTCTGTGAGTCAGCTTTAAAAAAATATTCACTATTTTGTTGTATATTTTAGATTCTATGTACAAATAAAATTATATATTTGTCTTTCTCTGTCTGACATATTTCACTTAGCATAACATACTCCAATTGCAAAATTTTATACTTTTTATGGCTGAGTATTACTCCACTGTATATATACCACATCTTCTTTAGCCATTCATCTGTTGTATCTTTTTTAATTAGTGTGTTTTTTTGGGGGGGTTATATACCTAAGAGTGGAATTGCTGCATCATATGGTAGTTCTATTTCTAGTTTTTTGAGAAACCTCCATAGTATTTTCCATAATGGCTGCACCAATTTATATTCCCACCTACAGTGTAGGAGAGTTCCCTTTTCTCCACATCCTCGCCAACATTTGTTATGTGTGGTCTTCTTGACGATAGCCATTCTGACAGGAGTGAGATATCTCATTACCGTTTTGATCTGCATTTCCCTGATTAGCGATATTGAGCATCTCTTCATTTGATTGTTGGATTAAAGAATTAAATGTAAGATAAAATACCATAAAACTCCTCAAGAAAAACATAGGTAGATGAATACATAAATCACAACAATATTTTTTTTGGATCAATTTCCTAAAGTAAATAAAATAACAGCAAAATAAATGAATAGGACCTAATTAAAAGCTTTCACACAGTAAAGGAAATTATCCACAAAGTGAAAAGACAACCTACTGAATGGGAGAAAATACTTGCAAATGATATGATCATTAGGGGTTAATATCCAACATATATAAACAGCTCATACAATACAATATAAAAAACTGCTTTCATTTTATTTTTTAAAATGTTTTAATTGGTGAAATATTGATTCACAATTGATTGGTTTCTGTTGTACAATGGCACAAATCAATCATAATTATATATATATATCCTCCCTCTTGAGCTTCCTACCCTCCCCCCGTTTCACCCTTCTACATTATTGCAGAGCACCAGGCTGGGCTTCCTGTGTTATATAGCAACTTGCCACTAACTGCGGTTCATGGCGTCACAAAGAGTTGGACACGACTGAGCAATTGAATTGAACTGATCTATTTTACACATGATAGTGTACATATGTCAATGCTACTTTCTCAATTCATCCCACCCTCACCTTCCCCCACTGTGCCCACAAGTCTGTTCTCTACTAGATTCATCAGTACCATTTTTCCAGATTTCATCATTAGTAGTCGCTCGGTCACGTCTAACTCATGTGATCTGCCAGGCTCCTCTGTCCATGAAATTTTCCAGGCAAGAATACTGGAGTGGGTTGCCATTTCCTTCTTCAGGGGATATTTCCAAACCAAGGATTGAACTTGTGTCTCCTGCATTGCAGGCAGACTCTCTACTATGTGAGCCACCAGGGAAGACCCTAGATTCCATATATATGTGTTACTATATGATACTTGTTTTTCTTCTTCTGACTTCACTCTGTATAAGAAGTTCCAGGTTTATTCATTTCACTACAACAGACTCAAACTTGTTCCTTTTTATGACTATGAGTATGAGTAACAAGAAATATAAGTCATATTTCATTGTATGTACCACATCTTCTTTATTTATTCATCAGGCAATGGATATATAGGTTGCTTCCATGTCCTGGTTATTGCAAATAGTGCTACAATGAACATTGGGGTACATGTGTCTTTCTGAATTGTGGTTTTCTCAGGGTCAGTTTTCATTCCCGTCTCAAAGAAGAACAATACCAAAGAATGCTCAAAATACCCTACAATTGTGCTCATTTCACATGCTAGTAAAGTAATGCACAAAATCATTCAAGCTAGGCTTCAACAGTATGGGAACTTAGAAATTCCAGATGTATAAGTTGGCTTTAGAAAATGCAGAGGAACCAGAGATCAAATTGCCACTATCCATTGAATCATAGAGAAAACAAGAGAATTCCAGAAAAATATCTACTTCTGCTTCATCAACTATGCTAAAGCCTTTGACTGTGTGGATTACAAGCTGTGAAAAATTATTAAAGAGATGGGAATACCACACCACCTTACCTGTCTCCTGAGAAACCTGTATGCAGGTCAAGAAGCAACAGTTAGAATCGGACGTGGAACAACAGACTGGTTCAAAATTGGGACGGAAGTGTGTCAAGGCTGTATATTATCACCCTGCTTATTTAACTTATATGCAGAGTATATCATGCAAATGCCAGGCTGGGTGAATCACAAGCTTAAATCAAGATTGACAGGAGAAATAACAATAACTTCAGATATGCAGATGACACCACCCTAATGGCAGAAAGTGAAAAGGAACTGAAGAGCCTCTTGAGGAAGGTGAGAGTGAAAAAACTGGCTTCAAACTCAACATTCAGAAAACTAAGATCATGGCATCTGGTCTCATCACTTCCTGGCAAATAAAGAGGGAAGCAATGGAAACAGTGAGCCATTTTATCTTCTTGGGATTCAAAATCACTGCAGATGGTTAATGCAGCCATAAAACTAAAAGATACTTGCTCCTTGGAAGAAAAGCTATGACAAACCTAGACAGCATATTGAAAAGCAGAGACATCACTGTGCCAACAAAGGTCTGTCTAGCCAAAGCTATGGTTTTTCCAGTAGTCATGTATGGATGTGAGAGTTGGACAATAAAGAAGGCTGAGAAATAATTGATGCTTTTGAAATGTGGTGCTGGAGAAGACTCTTAAGAGTCCCTTGGACTACAAGGAGATCAAATCTGTCAATCCTAAAGGGAATCAATCCTGAATTGGAAGGACTGATGCTGAAGGTTAAATTCCAATACTTTGGCCACCTGTTATGAAGAACTGACTCATTTGAAAAGACCCTGATGCTGGGAAAGCTTGAAGTCGGGAGAAGGGGACGACAGAGGACGAGATTGTTGGATGGCATCACCGAGTCAATGGACATAAATTTGACAAAACTCTGGGAGAAAGTGAGGAACAGGGAAGCCTAAAGTACTGCAGTCCATGGAGTTGCAATGAGTCAGACACAACTGAGTGACTGAACAACAGCAGGGTATATATATGCCCAGTAATGGGGTTGCTGGAACATGCTGTAGATTTATTCCTAGTTTTAAAAGAAGTCTCCATACTGTTCTCCATAATGGCTGTCAGTTTAAATTCCCACCAACAGTGCAAGAGGGTTCCCTCTTCTCCACATTCTCTCCAGCATTTATTATTTCTAAATTTTTTGATGATGGCTGTTCTGGTTGGTGTGAGGTGGCATCTCACTGTAGTTTTGATTTCCATTTCTCTAATAATGAGCAATGTTGAGTATCTCTTCATGTTTATTGGCCACTTGTATTTCTTCTTTGGAGAAATGTCTGTTTAAGTATTCTGCCAATTTTCTTATTGAGTTGTTTGTTTTTCTGATACTGAGCTGTATGAGCTGCTTATATATTTCGGAGTTTAACCCTTTTTCAGTTGCTTTGTTTGCATTTATTTTCTCCTACTCTGAGGGTTGTCTTTTCATCTTGTTTATAGTTTCCTTTGCTGTGCAAAAGCTTTTGAGTTTTAAATCAGTCCCATCTCTTTATTTTTGTTTTTGTTTCCATTCCTCTAAGAGGTGGGTGAGAGAAAATCTTATTGCTATTTATGTCAAAGAGTGTTCTGCCGGTGTTTTCCTCTAAGAGCTTTATAGTTTCTGGACTTACATTTAAGTTTCTGGTCCATCTTGAGTTTATTTTTGTGTATGGTGTTAGGAAATGTCCTAATTTCATTCTTTTTCACATAGTTGCCCAGTTTTTCAAGCACCACATATTGAAGAGGCTATCTTTTTCCCACTGTATATTATTGCCTCCTTTGTCAAAGATAAGGTGCCCATATGTGCATGGATTTATCTCAGGGCTCTCTATCATGTTCTATTGGCCTATATTTATGTTTTTGTGCCAGTACCATACTGTCTTGATGACTGTAGCTTTGAATATAGCCTGAAGTCAGGGAGGATTGTTCCTTCAACTCTGCTTTTCTTTCTGTGTTGCTTTGGCTTTTGGGGGTCTTTTGTGTTTCCATACAAATTGTGCAACTTTTTCTTCTAGTTCTGTGAAAATGGCCAATGGTAATTTAATAGGGATTGCATTGAATCTGTAGATTGCTTTGGGTAGTGTGAAATGAAATATTTTCTGCTATAACAATGGGCAAGAATGTCAGCCCTCAGTGATTTTGGGCCTCCAAATGTGATTGAGGACTCCCAAAATGGAACACGATGCCTGCAATCCAGCAGATATTGCATCCTTTTTGTTGCAATGATGAATGGGATTGTTTCCCTCATTCCTCTTTCTGATTTTTCATTTTTATTCTATTGGAATGCTGGAGAAGACAATGGCAACCCACTCCAATACTCTTGCCTGGAAAATCCCATGGACAGAGGAGCCTGGTAGGCTGCAGTATTGGAATGCAAGGGATTTCCATGTATTAATTCTATATCCTGTGACTTTACTAAATTCATTGATTAGCAGTTTTTTTGGTTGCATTTGAAAGGTTTTCTATGTATATAGTGTGTCATCTGCAGTGAGAGTTTTACTTCTTTTCCAATCTGGATTCCTTTCATTCCCACTTTCTAGATATCTTTTGACTTCCTCTTTTATTTCTTCAGTGGCTTCCTGGCTATTTAGAAGTGTATAGTTTGGAAGTTTAGAAGTTTGTCTTTGTGTTCAAACACTTTGCTTTCAAAATGTGCAGAAAAACTTTGTATAGTTAAAAAATTGGACAGTTTTTTGTATTGCTTTTGAATTGTGAGAGTTTTTGATGTGATCTGTATATTAGACCTTTATCAGATACATAATTAACAAATATCTTTTCCCATCCTGTAGGTTGTCATTTAACTGTCTTGAGACTGACCTCTGGCACATAAGTTTACTTTCATGAAATTCATTTATTTATTCTTACATTTTGTTGCTCATAATTTTAGTATCATATCACATAAACCATTGTCAAATACAAGGTCATGGACATTGGTCCCCATGTTTCTTCCAAGAGTTTTAAGTTTTAGTTCTATTATTTCAGTCTTTTAAACCACTAAAATTTTGCATATGCTATGAGATAAGGGTTCAGCTTTATTGGATTGTATGTGGATATTCAATTGTTCCAACACCATTTTTGAAGGGGCTATTATTCCTCATTGAATGATTATGACATATCCTTCAAAAGCCAATTGATATAAGATTTTTTTTTGTTGACCCTCAATCCAATTTCATTGATCTATATGGCAATCCTTATACTAGAATGACACTTTTTATGGATGTAATTTTGCAGTAATTAAACTCAAGATGTTTGAGTCCTCCAAAGTTGTCCTTCCTTTTCAAGATTGTTTTGACTATTCAGGGCCCCTCATATTCCCACATAAATTTTAGAGTTGATGTTTTTCATATCTGCAAAATTGCTTTTGGTATTTTCTAGTAACTGCACTGAACCTGTAGATTTCATAGATTTCATTAAGCAGTATTATAATCTTGAAAATAATATATTTCAATTCATGAATATGGAATATCTTTCCATTTACTTAAGGCTTTTAAATTTTCTTTCAGCAGCCCTTTGAATTTTCAGTGTTTGTGTCTTATACTTCCTTAGTTAAACTTTTTCCTAAGCATGCTATTATTTTAAATGTTAATTTAAATAGAATTGCTTTAGTAATTTAATTTTTGGGTTGTTGATTGCTAGTACATCAAAAGGCAACAGATTGTTTTTTGTGTTGGTTTTGCATCTTGCAACTTTGCTGATTTTTTCTTAGCTTTAGTAGACTTTTTGGTAAATTCTTTAGGATATTTTACATATAAAATCATGTCATCTGTGACTAGAGATAGTTTTACTTCTTCCTTTTAAAAATATATACCATTTGTGGTTTGTGTGTGTGTGTGTGTGTGTGCGTGTGCTTAATTAGTCTGCCTAGAACTTTATTACAATGTTGAGCAGATGGGGTGAAAATGAGCATCCTTTTCTTGATCCTAGTCCTAAGGTTAGGCTTTTAGTCTTTCACCATTTAGTATAATACTGCTTGTGTGTTTTTCATGAAGTTCTTATCAGCATAAGGAAAGTCATTTCTATTCCTATATTGCTAAACGTTTTTATTATGAAAAGGTGTTGAATATCATCAGTTGCTTTTTCTGTTATTTAGTGTGATAACATTTTTTATGCCTTCATTCTATTAATGTAGTGTCAAACATAGTCTTATTTTTATATGTGGAAACACCTTTGCATTCTTTATAACCTTCACTTTGAATTGGTTATATTTCTTTTAATATGTTTCTGGATTAGAGTGAATAGTATTTTTCTGAGAGTTTCTCCATCTATACATGATGTGCATATATATTCTATAATTTTGTTTTTCTTTTTACAATGTTCTTTCCTATAGTTTTAATAAAGGTAATCATGATCTCCAGAACATATTAGAATGTACTCCCTCTTCTATTCTTTTGGAAGAGTTTGCGAAAGATTGATATTAATTCTAATTTTAAAGGTTTAGTAGAAGTAGAATAATGGAGATGGAAGATAGGATTAGTGAGGTAGAAGATAGAATGGTAGAAATAAATGAATCAGAGAGGAAAAAGGAAAAAAGAATTAAAAGAAATGAGGACAATCTCAGAGACTTCTGGGACAATGTTAAACACTTCAACATTCGAATCATAGGAGTCCCAGAAGAAGAAGACAAAAAGAAAGACCATGAGAAAATACTTGAGGAGATAAGAGTTAAAAAATTCCCTAAAATGGGGAAGGAAGAAATCACCCAAGTCCAAGAAACCCAGAGAGTCCCAAGCAGGATAAACCTAAGGCAAAACACCCACAGACATATATTAATCAAATTAGCAAAGATCAAACACAAAGAACAAATATTAAAAGCACAAGGGAAAAACAAGAAATAACACACAAGGGGATTCCCATAAGGATAACAGCTGATCTTTCAATAGAAACGCTTCAAGCCAGGAGGAAATGGCAGGACATACTTAAAGTGATGAAAGAAAATAACCTACAGCCCAGATTACTGTACCCAGCAAGAAACTCATTCAAATCTGAAGGAGAAATCAAAAGCTTTACAGACAAGCAAAAGCTGAGAAAATCAGCACCACCAAACCAGCTTTCCAACAAATGCCAAAGGATCTACTCTAGACAGGAAACACAAAGAGGATGTATAAACTCGAACCCAAAACAATAAAGTAAATGGCAATGGGATCATATTTATCAATAATTACCTTAAATGTAAATGGGTTGAATGCTCTAACCAAAAGGCAAACTGGCTGAATGGATATAAAAACAAGATCCCTATATATGTTGTCTACAAGAGACCCATCTCAAAACAAGGGACACATTCAGACTGAAAGTGAAGGGCTGGAAAAAGATATTCCAGGCAAACAGAGACCAAAAGAAAGCAGGAGTAGCAATACTCATATCAGATAAAATAGACTTTAAAACAAAGGCTGTGAAAAGAGACAAAGAAGGCCACTACATAATGATCAAAGGATCAATCCAAGAAGAAGATATAACAATTAAAAATATATATGCATTCAACATAGGAGCACCACAATATGTAAGACAAATGCTAACAAGCATGGAAGGGGAAATCAACAATAACACAATAATAGTGGGAGACTTTAATACCCCACTCAAGCCTTTGGACAGATCAACTAAACAGAAAATTAACAAGGAAACACAAACTTTAAATGATACAATAGACCAGTTAGACCTAATTGATATCTATAGGACATTTCACCCCCCAAAAATGGATTTCACCTTTTTCTCAAGTGCACACAAAACCTTCTCCAGGATAGATCACATCCTGGGCCATACATCTAGCCTTGGTAAATTCAAAAAAAATTGAAATCATTCCAAGCATCTTTTCTGACCACAAGGCAGTATGATTAGATCTCAGTTACAGGAGAAAAACCATTAAAAATTCCAACACATGGAGGCTGAACAACACGCTGCTGAATAACCAACAAATTACAGAAGAAATTAAAAAGGAAATCAAAATCTGCATAGAAATGAATGAAAATGAAAACACAACAACCCAAAACCTGTGGGACATTTTAAAACAGTGCTAAGGGGAAGGTTCACAGCAATACAGGCATACCTCAAGAAACAAGAAAAAAGTCAAATAAATAACCTAACTCTACACCTAAAGTAACTAGAAGGAAGAAATGAAGAACCCCAGGGTTAGTAGAAAGAAAGAAATCTTAAAAGTTAGGGCAGAAATAAATGCAAAAGAAACAAAAGAGACCATAGCAAAATCCAACAAAGCTAAAAACTGGTTCTTTGAGAGGGTAAATAAAATTGAGAAACCAAAATCCAAGTCCTTATGATCTGGAAAGTTAGCCTACAGAAAATGATGACACAATCAAGAAAAAAATTACACTTTGTTCAGTTTGTAATCACTGCTTAAGACTCCTTGATTCTTCTGTAAAGAGTCTCAATAATGACTGAGTGATTTTCCTAACAGGCTGTACAGGTTCTGAGCCATGTTTAATCTGACTAAAAGATATAGATTTATTTGATGTGTTATCTCTTGCATAATAATTGTTGGGTGCAAAGTTCACATAAAGAGAGTTTAGTATTTTAAAAAATAAATAAATAAAATAAAATTGAGAAACCATTAGCCAGACTCATCAAGAAACAAAGGGAGAAAAATCAAATCAATAAAATTAGAAATGAAAATGGAGAGATCGCAACAGACAACACAGAAATACAAAGGATCATAAGAGACTACTATCAGCAATTATATGCCAATCAAATGGATAACGTGGAAGAAATGGACACATTCTTAGAAAAGTACAACTTTCCCAAACTGAACCAGGAAGACATAGAAAATCTTAACAGACCCACCACAAGCACGGAAATTGAAACTGTAATCAGAAGTCTTCCAGCAAACAAAAGCCCAGGTCCAGACGGCTTCACAGCTGAATTTTACCAAAAATTTAGAGAAGAGCTAACACCTATCCTACTCAAACTTTTGCAGAAAATTGCAGAGGAAGATAAACTTCCAAACTCATTCTATGAGGCCACCATCACTCTAATACCACAACCTGACAAAGATGCCACAAACAAAGAAAACTACAGGCCAATATCACTGATGAACATAGATGCAAAAATCCTTAACAAAATTCTAGCAATCAGAATCCAACAACATATTATAAAGATCATACACTGTGACCAAGTGGGCTTTAACGCAGGGATGCAAGGATTCTTCAATATCCACAATCAATCAATGTAATATACCACATTAACAAATTGAAAAATAAAAGCCATATGATTATCTCAATAGATGCAGAGAAAGCCTTTGTCAAAATTCAACATCCATTTATGATAAAAACTCTCCAGAAAGCAGGAATAGAAGGACCATACCTCAACACAATAAAAGCTATATATGACAAACCCACAGCAAACATTATCCTCAATGGTGAAAAATTGAAAGCATTTCCCCTAATGTCAGGAACAAGACAAGGGGGCCCACTTTCACCACTACTATTCAGCATAGTTCTGGAAGTTTTGGCCACAGCAATCAGAGCAGAGAAAGAAATAAGAGGAATTCAAATTGGAAAAGAAAAAGTAAAATTCTCACTGTTTGCAGATGACATGATCCTCTACATAGAAAACCCTAAAGATTCCACCAGAAAATTACTAGAGCTAATCAATGAATATAGTAAAGTTGCAGGATATAACATCAACACACAGAAATCCCTTGCATTCCTATACACTAATAATGAGAAAATAGAAAAGAAATTAAGGAAACAATTCCATTCACCATTGCAATAAAAAGAATAAAATACTTAGAAATATATCTACCTAAAGAAACTAAAGACCTATATGTAGAAAACTATAAAACACTGGTGAAAGAAATCAAAGAGGACACTAATAGATGGAGAAATATACCATGTTCATGGATTGGAAGAATTGAAAATGAGTATACTACCCAAAGCAATCTATAGATTCAATGCAATCCCTATCAAGCTACCAGCGGTATTTTTCACAGCACTAGAATAAATAATTTCACAATTTGTATGGAAATCCAAAAAAACTCGAATAGCCAAAGCAATCTTGAGAAAGAAGAATGCAATTGGAGGAATCAACCTGCCTGACTTCAGGCTCTACTACAAAGCCACAGTCATCATGACAGTATGGTACTGGCACAAAGACAGAAATATAGATCAATGGAACAATATGGAAAGCCCAGAGATAAATCCACACACCTATAGGCACCTTATCTTTAACAAAGGAGACAAGAATATACAATGAATTAAAGACAATCTCTTTAACAAGTGGTGCTGGGAAAACTTGTCAAGCACTTGTAAAAGAATGAAACTAGATCACTTTTTAACATCATGCACATAAATAAACTCAAAATAGAGTAAAGATTTAAATGTAAGACCAGAAACTATAAAACTCCTAGAGGAGAACATAGGAAAAACACTATCCGACATACATCACAGCAGGATCCTCTATGACCCACCTCCCAGAATACTGGAAATAAAAGCAAAAATAAACAAATGGGATCTAATTAAAATTAAAAGCTTCTGCACAACAAAGGAAACTATAAGCAAGGTGAAAAGACAGCCTTCAGAATGGGAGAAAATAATAGCAAATGAAGAAACTGACAAACAATTAATCTCAAAAATATACAAGCAACTCCTGCAGCTCAATTCCAGAAAAATAAATGATGCAATCAAAAAATGAGCCAAAGAACTAAATAGGCATTTCTCCAAAGAAGACATGCTAACAAACACATAAAAAGATGTTCAACATCACTCATTATCAGAGAAATGCAAATCAAGACCACAATGAGGTACCATTTCACACCAGTCAGAATGGCCGCTATCCAAAAGTCTATAAGCAATAAATGCTGGAGAGGGTGTGGAGAAAAGGGAACCCTCTTACACTGTTGGTGGGAATGCAAACTAGTACAGCCACTATGGAGAACAGTGTGGAGATTCCTCAAAAAAACTGGAAATAGAACTGCCTTATGACCCAGTAATCCCACTTCTGGGCATACACACCAAAGAAAGCAGAATTGAAAGAAACACATACTCCAACGCTCATCATAGCACTGTTTATAATAGTCAGGACATGGAAGCAACCTAGATGTCCATCAGCAGATGAATGGATAAGAAAGCTGTGGTACATATACACAATGGAGTATTACTCAGCCATTAAAAAGAATACATTTGAATCAGTTCTAGTAAGGTGGATGAAACAGGAGCCTATTATACAGAGTGAAGTAATCCAGAAAGAAAAACACCAATACAGTATACTAATGCATATATATGGAATTTAGAAAGATGGTAATGATAACTCTGTATGTGAGATAGCAAAAGAGACACAGATGTATAGAACAGTCTTTTAGACACTGTGGGAGAGAGCAAGGGTGGGATGATTTGAGAAAATGGCATTGAAACATGTATAATATCATATAAGAAATGAATCGCCAGTCTAGGTTTGATGCAGGATACAGGATGCTTGGGGCTGGTGCACTGGGAGACCCAGAGGGATGGTATGGAGAAGGAGGAGGGAGGGGGGTTCAGGATTGGGAACACGTGTACACCCGTGGCAGATTCATGCTGATGTATGGCAAAACCAATACAATATTGTAAAGTAAAAAAAAAGAAAAGACAATTGCTCTTTGGAAGGAAAGCTATGAGAAACCTAGACAGTGTATTAAAGAGCAGAGACATCACTTTGCCAGCAAAGGTCCATATAGTCAAAGCTGTGGTTTTTCCAGTAGTTATGTATGAATGTAAGAGTTGGACCATAAAGAAGTCTGAGTGCTGAAGAACTGATACTTTTGAAATGTGATGCTGCTGAAGACTCTTGAGCATCCCTTGGACAAAAAGGAGACCAAACTAGTCAATTCTAGAGGAAATCAACCCTGAATATTTGTTGGAAGGACTGATGCTTAAGCTCCAATATTTTGGCCACCTGATGAGAAGAGCAGACTCGTTGGAAAAGACCCTGATGCTGGGAAAGACCAAAAGCAAAAGGAGAAGGGGGCAGCAGTGGATGAGATAGCTGGATGATATGATTGACTCAATGGACAATAACCTGGGCAAACTCGAGGAGACAATGTAGGACATAGGAGCCTGGTGTGTTATAGTCCATGAGGTTGCAAAAAGTTGGACACGACTTTGTGACTAAATGCAACATATACACTCACGCATTGGAATATTAGAAAGATAAAACAATAAATAATGCCATTTGCAGCAAGACTTGGATGACACTGAAAACTATAATACTAAGTAAAGTAATTCAGAGAGAGAGTGATAAATATCACATGATATCATTTATATGTGGAATCTAAAAAATGATACAAATGAACTTATTTATAAAACAGAAACAGACTTAAAGACATAGAAAATTAATATATGTTTACCAAAGGGGCCAGGGGGAGTGGAATTTGGGATTGACAGATAAATACTGCTATATATAAAATGGGTTTCCCAGGTGGCGCTAGTGGTAAAGAACACACCTGCCAGTGCAGGAGTTTTCAGAGATGTAGGTTCGATCCCTGGGTTGGGAAGGTCCCTTAGAGGAGGGCATGGCAACTTACTCCTGGAGAATCCCATGGACAGAGGAGCCTGGTGGGCTACAGTCCATGGGGCTGCAAATAGGTGGACATGACTGAAGCAACTTAGCACACACTCATATATAAAATAGATGAATAGCAAGTGCTTACTCTATAGCATGGGGCTTTCCAGGTGGCTCAGTGTAATCTCAGCTAATGCAGGAGATGGAGGTTTGATCCCTGGGTTAGGATGAACACTGGGGAAGGAAATGACAACCCACTCCAGTGGGTTGCCTTGGATTTCCCATGGGTAGAGGAGCTTGGAAGGCTACAGTCCATGGGCTTGCAAAAGAGCCCCATACAACTTTGCTGATAAACCACAAAAAACAACTCTATTGCACAAGGAACTGTATTCAATATCTTGTCATAACCTGTGATGGAAAAGAATCTGAAAAAGAACATATATATATATATATTCTTAATATAATATATTTATATAAATATATAAATTATATGGGCTTCCTTGGTGATTCAGATGGTAAAGAATCTGCCTGCAATGTGGGAGACCTGGGTTTGATCCTTGGGCTGGGAAAATCCCCTGGAGAAAGGAATGGCTACCCTCTCCAGTATTCTTGTCTGGAGAATCCCATGGACAGAAGAGTCTGGCAGGCTACAATCCGTGGGGTTGCAAAGAGTCAGACATGACTGCGCCACTAACACTGCAATAAGAAAACCATAGATTTGGAAGACAGGGGAGTGGGTAGGAGAGCAGCCTGTCCTATGCCTGCACACTTGGACTAAGATGGCAGCTGTGGCCAGCCTGGGCTGGGGAGCTGTTGCCTCTGCCATGTGTTATTTTGTGATGTGATGAATCCATTAAGAAACAGCTTCTGCATCAGTTTGCCCAAAGACCGCTTTTCCCACTCCCTGCAACCTTATGTAACTCAGTGAGATACATGTCTGTTCAAACACAAGATACCCCAAATCCCAAAAGTATAAAGTTTATTCCAGGAAAACCAGTTCTTGAGACAACGACCATGGATTTTCCCACACCAGCTATAGCATTTTGCTCCCCTCTGGCTAGGCAGTTATTTAGGATTGAGGGAGTAAAAAGTGTATTTTTTGGACCAGATTTCATCACTGTTACAAAGGAAAATGAAGAATTAGACTGGAATTTACTGAAACCAGATATCTATGCTATAATTATGGATTCTTTGCATCTGGCTTATCTTTAGTTACTGAGGAAACACCTTTAGAAGAATCAGGATCTGAAGATGATGATGAAGTTGTGGCAATGATTAAGGAATTGTTAGATACTAGAATAGGGCCAACTGTGCAGGAAGATGGAGGAGATGTAGTCTATAAACGCTTTGAAGATGGCATCGTACAGCTGAAATGCCAAGGTTCTTGTACCAGCTACCCCAGTTCAATCATTACTCTGAAAAATGGAATTCAGAACATGCTGCAGTTTTATATTCCAGAAGTAGAAGGCGTAGAAAAGGTTATGGATGATGAATCAGATGAAAAAGAAGCAAACTCAGCTTAAACTCATTTGAGTTTTTTGTGGGCCCCACAGTTGGACTTGTTGATAATATGTACTAAGCTTTTATTATTAATCTTCTAAGTAACTTGAGAATTAATAAAATATGTCTTTTCTACAGAGAATGATAAAAAAAGAGAAAACCATAGAGTCTCAAATCTTACCCCTTCTCCATTGCCGTTTTCAAAAAAAAAAAAAAACCTCTCCTTGACCTCTGCCTGCTTTTGGATGCTTTCAAGTACTTTTAAATATTTGTTTTCTTATATTCTTTTACAGATTGCATAATTGCTATCTATGGGATGGTTCACCTGACTTTTTCATTCATTTTATTCTTTTCTTGTAACCAGTTCTGAACAATTTTTTAAACTCAGAGAAGAAACATGAAATCTCTGAAAGTGTTTTAAAGTGACAGGAAAGGGAAGATTTGGCATACCATAAGCGAAAATTTTCCTGGAGTATCTGTATTCATTTGAGACTCCTCAATAAAAGTTACAACAACAATCACACAGGCCTCCCCCAAACATACAAATAAGATATATGCAAAGTTTACAGCACTGATATCACATTGCAAATATTGATTACATCCCCAGAAGCACTTTCTCTTTTCCTTCCTATCCTACTTGAGCACAACATTGTAAATCAACTATACTTCAATTAAAAAAGCCAGGAAAAGAAAAGCTTAAATAAATACATATAATAAAAAAAAAGAAGCAGAAATCTGTTAAATAAAGTTGACAGGCCAGAAGGGGGACTTGTGTCCTACAATGGTAGGAAAGTTGAACGACAGGAAGGAAGATATCTTCTTTCCTGGAACAATTCAGCCCATAAGAAAACATGAACTTTGTTTGCTGTAACTCTCCAAATTTCCTTTCCCCTTCTATTAAAATGTTCTCCTTTCCTTTCTGTGTGGGAACTTGTGTATACCTCACTATGGCTGCAGATCTCAAATGACAACTCTTTCAGTTCAGTTCAGTTCAGTTGCTCAATTGTGTCTGAATCTTTGTGACCCCATGAACCGTAGCAGGCCAGGCCTTCCTGTCCATCACCAACTCCCAGAATCCACCCAAAACCATGTCCATTGAGTCGGTGATGCCATCCAACCATCTGATCCTCTGTCGTCCCCTTCTCCTTCTGCCCTCAATCTTTCCCAGCATCAGGGTCTTTTCAAATGAGTCAGCTCTCCACATCAGGTGGCCAAAGTATTGGAGTTTCAGCTTCAACATCAGTCCTTCCAATGAACACCCAGGACTGATCTCCCCTAGGATGGACTGGTTAGATATCCTTGCAGTCCAGAGGACTCTCAAGAGCCTTCTCCAACACCACAGTTCAAAAGCATCAATTCTTCTGCACTCAGCTTTCTTTATAGGCCAACTCTCACATCCATAAATGACCACTGGAAAAACCATAGCCTTGACTAGATGGACCTTTGTTGGCAAAGTAATGTCTCTGCTTTTTAATATGCTGTCTAGGTTGGTCATAACTTTCCTTCCAAGGAGTAAGCATCTTTTAATTTCGTGGCTGAAATCACCACCTGTGGTGACTTTGGAGCCCAGAAAAATAAAGTCAGCCACTGTTGCCACTGTTTCCCCATCTATTTCCCATGAAGTGATGGAACCAGATGCCATGATCTTCGTTTTCTGAATCTTGAGCTTTAAGCCAACTTTTTCATTCCCCTATTTCACTTTCATCAAGAGGCTCTTTAGTTCTTCTTCACTTTCTGCCATAAGAGTGGTGTCATCTGCATATCTGAGGTTATTGATATTTCTCCCAACAATCTTGATTTCAGCTTGTGCTTCTTCCAGCACAGAGTTTCTCATGATGTACTCTGCATATAAGGTAAATAAGCAGGGTGACAATATACAGCCTTGATGTACTCCTTTTCCTATTTGGAACCAGTCTGTTGTTCCATGTCCAGTTCTAACTGTTGCTTCCTGACCTGCATACAGATTTCTCAAGAGGCAGGTCAGGTGGTCTGGTATTCCCATCTCTCTCAGAATTTTCCACAGTTTATTGTGATCCACACAGTCAAAGGCTTTGGCATAGTCAGTAAAGCAGAAATAGATGTTTTTCTGGAACTCTCTTGCTTTTTCCATGATCCAGAAGATGTTGGCAATTTGATCTCCGGCTCCTCTGCCTTTTCTAAAACCAGCTTGAACATCTGAAAGTTCACAGTTCACATATTGCTGAAGCCTGGCTTGGAGAATTTTGAGCATTACTTTACTAGCACGTGAGATGAGTGTAATTGTGCGGTAGTTTGAGCATTCTTTGGTATTGTCTTTCTTTGAGATTGGAATAAAAACTGACCTTTTTCAGTCTTGTGGCCACTGTTGAGTTTTCCAAGTTTGCTGGCATATTGAGTGCAGCACTTTCACAGCATCATCTTTTAGGATTTGAATTAGCTCAACTGGAATTCCACCACCTCCACTAGCTTTCTTTGTAGTGATGCTTCCTAAGGCCCACTTGACTTCACATTCCAGGATGTCTGGCTCTAGGTGAGTGATTACACCATCGTGATTTTCTGGGTAATGAAGATTTTTTGTACAGTTCTTTTGTGTATTCTTGCCACCTCTTCTTAATATGTTCCGCTTCTGTTAGGTCCATACCATTTCTGTCCTTTATTGAGCCCATCTTTGCAGGAAATGTTCCTTTGGTATCTCTAATTTTCTGGAAGAGATCTCTAGTCTTTCCCACTCTATTGTTTCCCTCTATTTCTTTGCATTGATCGCTGAGGAAGGCTTTGTTATCTCTCCTTACTATTATTTGAAACTCTGGATTCAGATGTTTATATCTTTTCTTTTCTCCTTTGCTTTTCGCTTCTCTTCTTTTCACAGCTATTTGTAAGGCCTCCTCAGACAGCCATTTTGCTTTTTTGCATTTCTTCTTCTTGGGGATGGTCTTGATTCCTGTCTCCTGTACAGTGTCATGAACCTCCATCCATAGTTCATCATGCACTCTGTCTATCACATCTAGTCCCTTAAATTTATTTCTCATTTCCACTGTATAGTCATAGTGAAAGTGAAGTCGCTCAGTCATGTCCGACTCTTTGTGACCCTGTGGACTGTAGCCCACCAGGCTCCTCAGTCCATGGGATTCTCCAGGCAAGAACACTGGAGTGGGTTGTCATTTCCTTCTCCAGGGGATCTTCCTGACCCAGGGATCGAACCCAGGTCTCCCGCATTGCATGCAGACACTTTAACCTCTGAGCCACCAGGGAAGTCATAAGGCATTTGATTTAGGTCATACCTAAAAGGTCTAGTGGTTTTCTCCACTTTCTTCAATTTCAGTCTGAATTTGGCAATAAGGAGTTCATGATCTGAGCTACAGTCAGCTCCCTGTCTTGTTTTTGCTGACTGTATAGAGCTTCTCCTTCTTTGGCTGCAAAGAATATAATCAATCTGATTTCAATGTTGACCATCTGGTGATGTCCATGTGTAGAGTCTTCTCTTGTGTTGTTGGAAAAGGGTGTTTGCTATGACTAGTGCATTATCTTGGCAGAACTCTATTAGCCTTTGCCCTGCTTCATTCATTCAAGGCCAAATTTGCCTGTTACTACAGGTGTTTCTTGACTTCCTACTTTTGCATTCCAGTCCCCTATGATGAAAAGGACATCTTTTTTGGGTGTTAGTTCTAAAAGTTCTTGTAGGTAACTCTTTGCTGATCCTAAATAAACACATTTTGCCTGGAGTAATAACTGGAAGTTTATTTTAGGTCAAAAGTAATAAACGATTCTTTCAAGAGCAGTTGCCTCTGTGTCTGTCATCCTGCCATACCTGATTAAAACTAAATCCCAATTGCTTATTTAAGACATTGGGGCAAAATTGTGGTCAAGTGGAAAGAAATTCATCCCTACAGGAGATCTTTCTTACATTCAAAATGATTCTGTCTACTAACCATAATTGGTTCACCAACTTTTCATTCACATGTGAAGATAGTAATTTACCTGGTAATTTCTCTAACCAACTCATGACAAGTGACCCTCCACTAGCAATGTCAATAAATGGGGGAAAGGTTGAATTCATCATAAATCCTTAGAACTCTGTTTTGAGAGGATAAATAATTCTACTTATGTGAGAATTCCCAGAAATTTCAATTAAGTTGTAAAACTCATATTACAAACACTAGCCTTCAGACAAATATCCAACCTTTATACCTATCAGTCTCCCTGGCTACTGTGGAAGAACTTGCATCCAATTTTTGTATTGATGATGTTATCCATGAGAAAGTAACAGCCATATGAAGAGTTGCTCTTGTGGGTTCAGTATCTATTCAACAGTGGGGAGGAAATGTGTTTTTAAGAAAATTGTGTTTATTTTCATTCTTCTCACCATTTGAAGTTAAAACTAAGTTTTACGATTCAGGGATGAGTGACTTATTTTTTTCAAAATCATATTCAGAATATTTCATCCTCAACTATCTTTATACAAAAGGTTTCCTTAGAGCCATCTGAAATTTACACTGTGGTAGAATTAAATACTTTCAATCAGGCTGGAGAATATGAATGTACATTTGGAACAATACATTTTTGCAGTCAACTGAAGTATGCCAGTATTTATATCACCTTCAGCTCAAGCAGGAATTTTCAGAGACATCTGCTCCTATTAGAGGACTAGCATAAATTGGGGAAATTGCATATAGTATGGAAAAGAAATCTAGGTGAAATGGCAATGCTAGAGACAATTGAGCTTGAAAGAGAGACTCCAGGTTACAGAAATGTGAGGCTGTCTTTGGAGACAATCCCAGATACTGTAATTCTAGAAGAGCCTTTTCATATTACCTGTAAGATAACAAACTGCAGTGATAGGAAAATGAAATTGGTTTTGAGGATGTGTGATACAGATTCTATTCATTGGTGTGGTAGTTCAGAAAGATACCTTGGAAAGCTTCCACCAGGTTCAACTCTCAGCTTTACCCTGACACTGCTGTCATTGCAACTAGGCCTACAAAGTATCTCTGGTATACAAATAACAGACAAATTATTAAAGAAAGATTATGTCTGTTGCCAGGAGCCACCATGAGGAACTCCGTCTGTGGCAAAGGTCATGAGGAAGGAGGCTTCAGCATACGCAAAGGCAGGATCAAGCCTCAGGAAAACCCCTGTTCCCGAGCATCTACCCCCCAAACTGTACTTTACTGCTTTATGCTGTCACCTACACCTCTGACTTTACAGGGGACTGTCCCCCACCTCTATCAGAGAAGGAGTTAACCTACAGCTCCAGTTAATAAAAATTCCTGGGCATGACAAGGGTATCTCAGGTCAAACCTCTCTGCTGGCAGACTAGCTTGTGTGACAGGATTATCCACACTCTTGCTACTATGTACATGATTGTTTACAACCTCTCAACCATAAATAGCACAGAGAGTTTGGAGTATTTTGAAAGTCTTAGTTAGCATTGGGTTTTTCTAAAGATAAAAATCATGTTGGTGAAGGGTTTTTCATTTATTGGGCCAATGTTTGCTGCTAAATCCCCTGCCCTTATACATGTTAATGAATATATAACCAGCATATAGGAGAAATAAATATTAAACCTTTACGATTAATCATATTAAACCTTAGGCTAAGTAAATTACTTTCTTAATTGTAACCCACTACACCCTTACCCTATAGGAATACAACTTTATCTGGTACCTTCGGAGGGCGGTGCCTGGTTTAAGAAAAATCACTCCTGGAAAATAAGTTTCTGGTTGACTGACTGTTATCAGAAAAGAAAGGATCATAAAATGTCAGCAGGCCTCATGGCCAGAAGATGATGTAAAACCCCTAAGACCTTTTCATATACATTTATATGAAGCACCTGATTTTGACAAAGGTCAGGACTGCTGACCCCCACGTGACTTTAAAATTTCCATTTGTCTTTATGTGTAACAAAAGGTATATAAGCAAACCTGAAAATAAAGAAAATGGATCAGTTTCTGCAAAGACTGATTCCCCCGTGTCGTTCTTTCTTGTTCTCTGTTTTTCTGGCTGAATTTCCATCTGGAGCATGGGTGCTCACCAAGCCTGCTAATTTTGCCCTGGCTTTTAAGATCCACGTGAGAGGGAGCCCAAGGAGGGGCACCCTCCGCTATTCAAGTGGGTGCCGGTGGCCTACGTAGGTGGTGCAAGCTTTTGGTCTCGAAGCTTTATTGGTATCCCACGTAAACCAAGTTATTCAGCCTCCTTTTCTCCACTAATTTTCCTACTACACTATTCCTTTCTAATCTCTCTTTATACTTCTAATTAAATAGCTTTTTCCTAGGATGCCAACTCCGTCTCCGCTTCAAATTACCCAGGATCCACTGGGGCTGGACCCCGGCAGTCTGTGATGATCTTGCAAAAGTCTGTGTAATACCTCCCATGGTTAAAATGAGAAGCTGAAGAAAATTTGTAGTATTATGCTCTCCAGAGCATTTCATAGAAAAGCTTTTCATAGATTTATTAGCAGCAAAATGATCAACTAATAGCAAATATACAGGCAGATTATTTTCACTTTCTTCCTTTGAAACCATGAATATATTAAGAATTAAACATATCTTGATCTAAAAAAGAACAATCTTGACTTTCATGTTATATGAAGTACTTTCTAATTCTACATTTGTATGTTTCCTAATATTTGTGGCTTAATTAAGGTCATTACAGGTAGCCATTGATTTCATTTTTCAGAATGAGGTCACCATTTAAAAATGATTACATCTGCTTTCCATGAATGCTTAATAGCATTCAACACTTCCTTTATCAGTAAAGCTGATATTGAGAGAACATAAAATACTGTAAATCTATTGACAATTTAATTAAAATAATTACTATGGTTTACTTGGTCAAATTTAAATTTACCTTGTTTTATTATTTTCCTTTTTCATTTGCATTCAACTGAGTACTATCAGTGGCAGTGCTTAATATAATTCAGGATGGTCCTCATTATTTAAACTTGTTGACATTTACTACTTGGAAAAGACATAAGCTTTTCAAATATTCCAAATTATTGGGGCTATAGAAATGCATTCATGTGACACACTGAGCTGTTTTTCATTTCTCTTGGCAAACTTCTATGAAGTGTGGAGTTGGTTTACTTTCATTAGTTATTCCTACAAGGGCCCTTGTGTATACTACTTGGATTGCTCACTTGCTTCTTAACCATTCACATAATATATTCTTTCTCTTTTATGCAAAACCAAAAATCATGACAAAGAATTTGCTAGAGTGCTTATATTTTGGTTTGTTCGTTTCTTTTCATTCTCCTTATATTTTATTTACATAGCAGTATTTCTTTTGGAAAACAAAACCATTTCACATATTAACTAATTACTGATGAGAATGTAAACTCTTTCCTTTTATTCTTTTTTCTCTGTTTTAAATTGAAGCATAGTTCATTTACAATATTATATTAGTCTTAAGTGTAGAACATATGATTCAATATGTTTATAGATTATATATAAATATGAATATTTTACAGTTATTATATAATAATGGTTATATTTCCTTGTGTTGTGCAATACATACTTGTTGCTTATTTATTTTACACATAGTAGTTTCTGTCTCAATTTCCAGCTGCACCTTTTTGGGGCCCCAAATCACTGCAGATGGTGACTGTAGTCATGAAATTAAAGGATGTTTGCTCCTTGGAAGAAAAGCTATGACCAACCTAGACAGTGTATTAAAAAGCAGAGACATTACTTTGCCAACAAAGGTCCATATAGTCAAAGCTATGGTTATTCCAGTAGTCATGTACAGATGTGAAAGTTGGACTATAAAGAAAGGTGAGTGCCAGAGTATTGCTGCTTTTGAACTATGATATTGGAGAAGACTCTAGAGAGTCCCTTGGAATACAAGATCAAACCAGTCCATCCTAAAAGAAATCAGTCCTAAATATTCATTGAAAGGACTGATACTCAAGCTGAGGCTCCAATACTTTGGTCACCTGATGTGAAGAACTGACTCACTGGAAAAGACCCTGATGCTTAGAAAGATTGAAGGCAGGAGGAGAAGGGGATGACAGAGGATGAGATGGTTGGATGGCATCACTGACTCAATGGACGGTGAGTTTGAGTAAGCTCCAGGAGTAGGTGATGAACAGGGAGGCCTGGTGTACTGCAGTCCATGGGGTCGCAAAGAGTTGGACACAACTGAGCGACTGAACTGACTGAACTGATCTTGCACCTCCCTCCTTCCTTCTCCCTACCGATCACCACTAGTTTGTTCTCCATATCTGTAAGTTTGTTTCTGTTTTGTTATATATTAATATATTTATTTCTTTTATTTTTTAGATTCCATGTATAAGTGCTAACATACAGTACTTGTCTTTCTCTGTATGGCATAATACCCTCTAGGTACATCTGTGCATGCACTTGCTAAGTCATTCAGGAGTGTGTGACTATTTGTGACCCTATGGACTGTAGCCCACCAGGATCCTCTCTCTGTGGGATTCTCCAGGCAAGAACACTAGTGTGGATTGCCATGCCCTCTTCCAGGGGATCTTCCAGATCTGGGGATCAAACGTAGGTCTCTAATATCTCCTGCATTGGCAGGTGGGTTCATTACCACTAGCACCACCTGGGAGGCCCCTAGGTCCATCCATGTTGTTGCAAAGGGCAGAATTTAATTCTTTTGATTTATAAATATATGTGTTTATATATATATATTTATATATATATATATATAATCTTCATTCATCTGTTGATGGACACTTAGATTGCTTCCATGTCTTGGCTATTGTACTAATACTGCTATGAACATTAGGGTGTATGTATCTTTTTGAATTAGTATTTTTGTTTTATAGCAGTAGAAATGCTAGATCAAATGATAGTTCTACTTTTACTTTCCTGAGAAACCCCATACTGTTTTTTCCTAGGACCTACACCTCATACATTCCACCAACAGTGTATGAGGAATCCCTTTTCTCTACATCCTTGCCAGCATTTGTTATTTGTAGACTTTTAAAAATATATAATTTATTTATTTTTTAATTGAGGGATAATTGCTTTACAGAATTTTGATGTTTTCTCTCAAACCTCAGCATGAATCAGCCATAGGTATACATATATCTTCTCCTTTTTGAACCTCTCTCCCATCTCCCTCCACATCCTGCCCCTCTAGGTTGATACAGAGCCCCTGTTTGAGTTTCCTAAGATATACAGCAAATTCCTGTTGGCTATTTTACATATGGTAAAGTAAGTTTCCATATTACTCTCTCTATACACCTCAACCTCTCCTCCCATCTCTCCCTGTCCATAAGTCTATTCTTTATGTCTGTTTCTCTATTGCTGTCCTGCACATAAAATCTTCAGTACCATTTTTTAGATTCCATACACACACACACACACACACACACACACACACACACGCACACACACATTAGTATACAATATTTATCTTCCTCTTCCTGACTTACTTCACTCTATACAATAGGCTCTAGGCTTATCTAACTCATTAGAACTGACTCATATGCATTCCATTTTATGGCTGAGTAAGATTCCATTGTATATGTACCACCACTTCTTTATCCATTCATCGATAGATGGACATCTAGGTTGCTTCCATGTTCTAGCTATTGCAAATGGTTCTGCAATAAACAATGGGACACGTGTTGTTTTCAATTTTTGTTTCCTCAGGGTATATGCCTAGGTGTGAGGTTGCTGGGTCATATGGTGGTCTTATTCCTAGTTTTATAAGGAATCTCCATACCATCTCCAGAGTGGTTGTATCAATTTACATTCCCACCAACAGTGCAAGAAGGTTCCCTTTTCTCCACACCCTCTCCAGCATTTATTGTTTGTAGACTTTTTGATGATGGCCATTCTGACCAGTGTGAGCTATCTCATTGTATTTTTGATTTGCATTTCTCTAATAATGAGCAATATTGAGTATCTTTTCATGTGTTTGTTAGCCATCTATACTTCTTCTTTGAAGAAATGTCTGTTTAGTTCTTTTCCCCACTTTTTGATTGAGGTCTTTGTTTTTCTGGTATTGAGTTGTATGAGCTGCTTGTATATTTTAGAGATTAATCCTTTGTCAGGGCTATTATTTTCTCCCATTCTGAGGGTTGTCTTTTCACCTTGCTTTTAGTTTCCTTTGCTGTGTAAAAGCTTTTAAGTTTAATCAGGTTCCACTTGTTTACTTTTGTTTTTATTTCCATTACTCTAGGAGGTGGGTCATAGAGGATGTTGCTGTGATTTATGTCAGAAAGTGTTCTGTCTATGTTTTCCTATAAGAGTTTTATAGTTTCTGGTCTTATATTTAGGTCTTTAATCCATTTTGAGTTTATCTTTCTATATGGTGTTACAAAGTTTTCTAATTTCATTCTTTTACATGTAGCTGTCCAGTTTTCCCAGCACCACTTATTGAAGAGGCTGTCTTTGCCACATTGTATATTCTTGCCTCCCTTGTCAAAACTAAGGTACCCATAGGTGCATGGGTTTATTTCTGAGCTTTCTATTTTGTTCCGTTGGTCTATGTTTCTGTTTCTGTGCCAGAACCATACTGTCTGGATGACTGTAGTTTTGTAGTATAATCTGAAGTCAGGAAGGTGGATGCCTCCAGTTCCATTCTTCTTTCTCAAGATTGCTTTGGTTATTAAGGGTCTTTTGTGTTTCCATATGAATTGTGAAATTTTTTTGTTCTAGTTCTGTGAACAATGCCATTGGTAATTTGATAGGGATCACGTTGAATCTGTAGATTGCATTTGGCAGGATAGTCATTTTCACAATATTGATTCTTCCTACTCAGGAACAAGGAATATCTCTCCATCTGATCATGTCATTTTTTATTTCTTTCATCAGTGTCTTATAATTTTCTGTCTACAATTCTTCTGTCTCCTTAGGTAAGTCTATTTTTAGATATTTTATTCTTTTTTAAAAAAATATTTTTTTAATTGAAGAATAATTGCTTTGCAGAATTTTGTTGTTATCTGTCAAACTTCAACATGAATCAGCCATAGGTATACAAGTATCGTGTCCCTTTTGAACCTCCCTTCCATCTCCCTCCCCATCCCACCCCTAGAGGTTGATACAGAGCCCCTGTTTGAGTTTCCTGAGACACACTGCAAATTCCCATTGGCTAATAAATATTTTATTCTTTTTGTTGCAATGGTGAATGGTTAGTATATAGAAATGCAAGTGATTTCTGTGTATTGATTTTTGTATCCTGCAACTTTGCTAAATTCACTGATTAGTTCTAGTAATTTTCTGATAGTGTCTTTAGGGTTTTCTATGTACAGTATCATGTCATCCACAAACAGTGAGAACTTTACTTCTTTTCTGATCTGGATTCCTTCTATTTCTTTTTCTTCTCTGATTGATGAAGCTAGGACTTCCAAAACTATGTTGAATAATAGTGGTGAAAGTGGACACCCTTGTCTTTTTCCTGATCTTAGGGGAAATGCTTTCAGTTTTTCACCATTGAGAATAATGTTTCTGTAGGCTTATCATATATGACCTTTACTATGTTGAGGTAGGTTTCTTCTATGCCCATTTATTAAAGATTTTAAATCATAAATGGGTGCTGAATTTTGTCAAAGACTTTTTCTGCATCTATTGAGATTATCATATGGTTTTTTCTTTCAGTTAGTTAATATGGTGTGTCACATTGATTGATTTGCATATATTGAAGAATCCTTGCATCTCTGGAATAAACCCAACTTAATCATGGTGTATGAGCTTTCTAATGTATTGTTGAATTCTGTTTGCTAAAATTTTGTTGAGGGATTTTGAATCTATGTTCATCAGTGATATTGGCCAGTAGTTTTGTTTGTGTGTTGTCTTTGTCTGCTTTTTCTATCTGGGTGATAGTGGCCTTGTATAATGAGTTTGGAAGTGTTCCTTCCTCTGCAGTTTTTTGAAAAAGTTTCAGAAGGATAGGCATTAGCTCTTTTCTAAATGTTTGATTAAATTCTCCTGTGAAGCCATCTGGTCCCAGGCTTTTGTTTTTTGGGAGATTTTTTATCACAGCTTCAATTTCAGTGCTTGTAATTGGGTTGTTCATCATTTCTATTTCTCCCTGGTTCAGTTTTGGAAAATAAAACTTTAGAATCTGTCCATTTCTTCCAGGTTATCCGTTTTATTACCATATAGTTATTCATAATAGTCTCTTATAATCCTTTGTATTTTTGCATTGCCTGTTGTAGCCTCTACTTTTTCATTTCTAAATTTGTTGATTTGGTTCTTCTCTCTTTTTTCTTGATGAGTCTGACTAAAGGTTTGTCAATTTTGTTTATCTTCTCAAAGAACCAGCTTTTAGTTTTATTAATCTTTACTATTGTTTCTTTCATTTCTTTTTCTTTATTTCTGCTCTTATCGTCACGATTTCTTTCCTTTTGCTAATTTTGGCAGTGGGGTTTGATGATTTTCTTGTTTCTTGAGGTAGGATTGTATTACTTTAAACTTCCTTCTTAGGACTGTTTTGCTGCATTCCATAGGTTTTGAGTTGTTGTGTTTTCATTGTCATTTGTTTCTAGAAATTTTTTATTTTCCCTTTTGATTTATTCAATAACCTGTTGGTTATTTATAAATGTACTGTTTAATCCTCATGTATTCTTTTTTTTTTTTTTTACAGTTTTTTTTCCTTGTAATTGATATCTAGTCTCATAGCATTGTCCTCGGAAAAGATGCTTGACACAATTTCAATTTTCTTAAATTTACTAAGGTTCGATTTGTGATCCAAGATGTGGTCTATCCTGGAGAATGATCCATGTGCATTTGAGAAGAAGGTATACTCTTCTGCATTTAGATAGAACATCCTGAAAATATCAATGAGATCCATCTCATTTAATGTATTATTTTAAGACTTGTGTTTCCTTATTAATTTTCTGTTTTGATGATCTGTCCATTGGTATTCAGTTCAGTTCAGTTCAGTCGCTCAGTCGTGTCCGACTCTTTGCGAGCCCATGAATCACAGCACACCAGGCCTCCCTGTCCATCACCAACTCCCGGAGTTCACTCAGACTCGCGTCCATCAAGTCGGTGATGCCATCTAGTCATCTCATCCTCTATTGTCCCCTTCTTCTCCTGCCCCTAATCCCTCTCAGCATCAAAGTCTTTTCCAATGAGTCAACTCTTCCCATGAGGTGGCCAAAGTACTGGAGTTTCAGCTTTTGGTGTTAAAGTTTCCTACTATTATTGCATTACTGTCAATTTCTCCTTTCATGTCTGTTAGTGTTTGTCTTATGTATTAAGGTGCTCCTATGTTGGGTGCAGTGATATTTGCAATTGTTTTTTCATCCTCTTGGATTTCTCCCTTGATCATTATGTACTGTCCTTCCCTATCTCTTGTAAAGTTCTTTATTTTAAGGTCTATTTTGTCTGATACGAGGATTATTACTCCAGCTTTCTTTTGCTTTCCATTTCCATGGGATATATTTTTCCATCCTCTCACTTTCAGTCTATACGTGTCTTTAGGTTTGGAGTGGGTTTCTTGTAGACAGCATGTATATGGGTCTTGTTTTTGTATCCATTCAGCCAGTCTGTGTCTTTTGGTTGGAGCATTTAATTCATTTACATTGAAAGTTATTTTTGATATATACATTCCTATTTCTATTTTCTTAATTGTTTGGGGATTCATTTTGTAGATCTTTTACTTCCTTTGTATTTCTAGACTGTATAAGTCCCTTTAACATTTGTTGCAAAGCTGGTTTGGTGGTACTGAATTCTCTTAACTTTTGCTTGTCTGAAAAGCTTTTGATTTCTCCATCAATTTTGAATGAGAATCTTGCTGGGTAGAGTAATCTTGGTTATAGACTTTTCCTTTATAGTACTTTAAATATATTTTGCCATTGTTTTCTGGCCTACAGAGTTTCTGCTGAAAGATCAGCTGTTAAATGTATGGGGTTTCCCTTTATGTTACTTGTTGCTTTTTCATTGCTGCTTTTAATATTCTTTCTTTGCTTAGTCTTTGTTAGTTTGATTAGTATGTGTCTTGGTGTGTTCCTCCTTTGGTTTATCCTGTGTGGGACTCTTTTCCTGTTGGACTCGATTGACTATTACCTTTTCCAGGCAGAGGAAATTGTTTTCTAAAATCTCTTCAAAATTTTCCTCATACCCTTTCTTTTTCTCTTCTTCTGGGATCCATATAATTCGAATGTTGTTGTGTTTGATATTGTCCTAGATGTCTCTGAGTCTATCCTCAGTTCTTTTGATTTTTTTTTTTACTTTGTTCCACTCTTTAGAAGTTATTTCCACCATTGATTTGTCCTTCAGCTTCAGATACTCTGTTATTCAGTTCAGTTCAGTTGCTCAGTCATGTCCTACTTTTTGCGATGCCATGAACTGCAGCATGCCAGGCCTCTCTGTCCATCACCAACTCCCAGAGTCCACCCAAACCCATGTCCATATAGTCAGTGATGCCATCCAACCATCTCATCCTCTGTCGTCCCTTTCTCCTCCTGCCCTCAACCTTTCCCAGCATCAAGGTCTTTTCCAATGAGTCAGCTCTTCGCATCAGGTGGCCTTTTAATTTTAGTAATTATGTTGTTTGTTTCTGTATGTTTATTCTTTAATTCTTCTAGGTCTTTGTTAATTGATTCTTGTATTTTCCTCATTTTGTTTTCCAAGTGTTTGATCTTTTTTTTTTTTTTTACTATCATCTTTCTGAATTCTTTTTCAGGTAGTTTGCCTATCTCCTCTTCATTTATTTGGATTCCTGTGTATCTAGTTTGTTCCTTCATTTGTGCAGTATTTCTCTGCCTTTTCATTATTTTTTTTTGAAACTAATTGTGTTTGAAGTCTCCTTTTCCCAGGCTTCAAGGTTGAATTCTTTCTTTTGGTTTCTGTCCCACTAAGGTTGGTGCAGTGGTTTGTGTAAACTTTGTATAGTGTGGAATTTATGCTTTTTTTTTTTTCCTCTGATGGCCAAGGTGAGTGAGTTGGTAACCCTGTTTGTTGATGATTGAGTTTGTATTTTCGTTTTGTTTGTTGTTTGGATGAGGCGTCCTGCACTGGGTGCTACTGGTAGTTGGGTGATGCCAGGTCTTGTTTTGAAGTGGTTTCCTTTGTGGGAGTTCTCACTATTTGATACTCCCTAGTGTTAGTTCTCTGGTTGTCTAGGGTCTTGGAGTCATTGCTCCCACTCCAAAGGCTCAGGGCTTGATCTCGAGTTTTGTGTTGTTCTATATATTCTTTTCCACTGGTCAGGTATTCCTGTCTGCTCCCAGCTGGTGTTCAGCATGCACTTCTTTGTCTGAAGATGCATTCTTGATGTATCCATGGAGAAACACGTGCTCCACATCCACCTAACTCCTCCCCCATCTTGTTCTCCTATTTGTAGACTTTTTGATGATAGCCATTCTGATGATGAGGTGATGTTATGGCTTTGATTAGCATTTCCCTGATGATTAGCAACACTGACCATCTTTTCATGTGCTTGTTGGCCATCTATATGTCTTCTTTGGAAAAATGTCTATTATAGTCATCTGCCCATTTTTTATTCAGGTTGCTGGTTTTTTTCTTTTTTTACATATCAATAGATTTATTTTTTTATTTATCTCTTTTACTTGCAGGATAATTACTTTACAGTATTGTGATGGTTTTTGCCATACATTAACATGAACAGCCCACAGATATACATGTGTCACCCTCACCCTGAACCCCTTTCCCACATCTCTCCCCACCTTAGTCCTCTGGGTTGTCCCATAGCACTGGCTTTGGTGCCTTGCTTCATGCATCAAACTTGCTCTGGTCATCTACATTACATATGGTAATGTCCATGTTTCAATCCTATTCTCTCAAATCATCCCACCCTCACCTTCTCACACTGAATCCAAATGTGTGTTCTTAACATTTGTGACTCCTTTGCTGCCATGCTGTCAGAGTGTGTGTGTATGTGTATGTGTGTGTTAGTTGCTCAGTCGTGTTTGACTCTTTGTGGCCCAGTGAGGTGTAGCCTGCCAGGCTCCTCCATCCATGGGATTTTCTAGGATCGTCAGTATGGTCCTTCTAAATTTCATATTTATGCATTAATATACAATATTGGTATTTCTCCTTCTGACTTACTTCATTCTATATAATAAGCTTGAGTTTCATTCACCTCATTAGAGCAGACACAAACGTTTTCTTTTCATAACTAACATTCCATTTTTTATATGTACCACAGTTTCCTTATCCATTCATCTGCTGAAGGACATCTGGGTTGATTCCATGTCCTAGGTATTGTAAACTGTGCTGCAATAAACACTGGGGTACATGTGTCTCATTTCTGGTTTCCTCGAGGTGTACGCCTAGCAGTGGGATTGCTGGGTCATATGGCAGTTCTATCACAAGTTTTTAAAGGAATCTCCACACTGTTCTCCATAGTGGCTGTACCAGTTTGCATTCTCACCAACAGTGTAAGGGGGTTCCCTTTTCTTCACACCCTCTCCAGCATTTATTGTTTGTAGACTTTTTGATTATGGCCATTATGACCAGCATGAGGTGACACCTCATTGTTGTTTTGATTTGCAGTTCTCTAATAATGAGTGATGTTGAGCATCTTTTCATGTGTTTGGTACCCATCTATATGTCTTCTTTGGAGAAATGTCTGTTTAGATCTTTTGTCCACTTTTTGATTGAGTTGTTTGTTTTTCTAATATTAATGTGCATGAGCTGCTTGTATATTTTGGAGATTAATTCTTTGTCAGTTCTTCCATTTGCTATCATTTTCTCCCATTCTGAGGGCTGTCTTTTCACCTTGCTTATAGTTTCCTTCGTTGTGCAACAGCATTTAAGTTTAATTAGGTGACCTTTATTTTATTTTTATTTCCATTACTCTGAGAAAGGGGGTCATAGAGGATCTTGCTGTGATTTATGTCAGAGAGTGTTCTGCCTATGTTTTCCTCTAAGAGTTTTATAGTTTCTTGTCTTATATTTAGGTCTTTAATCCATTTTGAGTTTATATTTCTTTATGGTGTTAGAAAGTGTTCTAGTTTCATTCTTTTACATGGGGTTGACCAGTTTTCCCAGCACTGCACCACTTGTTAAAGAGATTTTCTTTTCTCCATTGTATATTTTTGTCTCCTTTGTCAAAGATAAAGTGACCATAGGTGTCTGGATTTGT
Organism: Capra hircus; assembly: GCF_001704415.2. NCBI lineage: Eukaryota > Metazoa > Chordata > Mammalia > Artiodactyla > Bovidae > Capra > Capra hircus. Next base: position 4,018,135 of record NW_017189516.1, on the reverse strand, counting down.
CTCTGGGCTTTCTATTTTGTTCCATTGATCTATGTTTCTGACTTTGTGCAAATGTCATACTCTCTTTATGACTGTAACTTTGTAGTATAGCCTGAAGTCAGGCAGATTGATTCCTCCATTTCTATTATTCTTTCTCAAGATTGCTTTGGCTATTCAAGGTTTTTGTTTTTTTCATACAAACTGTGAAATTATTTGTTCTAGTTCTATGAAAAATATAGTTGGTAGTTTGATAGGTATTGCATTGAATCTATAGATTGCTTTGGATAGTGTACCCTTTTTCACTATATTGATTCTTCCAGCCCAAGAACCTGGTATATTTCTCTATCTATTTGTGTCATCTTTGATTTCTTTCATCAGTGTTTCATAGTTTTATATATACAAGTCTTTTGTTTCTTTAGGTGAATTTATTTGTACGTATTTTATTATTTGTTGCAATGGTGAATGGAATTGTTCCTTAATTTCTCTTTCTGGTTTTTCATTGTTAGCTTCTAAGAATACAACTGATTACTGTGTATTAATTTTATATCCTGCAGCTTTAGTATATTCATTGATTAGCTCTAGTAGTTTTTTGGTGGCATCTTTAGTGTTATCTGTGTAGAGGATCATGTCACCTGCAAACAATAAGAGTTTTACTTCTTCTTTTCCAATCTGGATTGCTTTTATTTCTTTTCCTTCTCTGATTGCTGTGGATAGGGCTTCCAAACTATGTTGAATAGTAGTGGAGAGAGGGCACCCTTGTTACTGATTTTAGAGGAAATGCTTTAAACTTTTCATCATTAAGTATCATGTTTGCTGTTGGTTTGTTGTATATGGCTTTTATTGTGTTGAAAGAATAAACAAGCATCTGTGCCTACTTTCAGAAGCATCTTTTCTGATCACAGTGCGGTAAGATTAGAGCATTGTGCCCACATTCTGAAGAGTTTTTATCATAAGTGGGTGTTGAGTTTTGTCAAAGGCTTTCTCTGCATCTATTGAGATAATCATATGGCTTTTTTTCTTTCAATTTGTTAATATGGTGTATCACATTGATTGATTTGTGAATATTGAATCCTTGCATCTCTGGACTAGAGTCCACTTGATCATGATGTATGATCTTTTATAATATGTTGCTGGGTTCTCTTTGCTAGGATTTTGTTGAGGATTTTTGTGTCTATGTTCATCAGTGATACTGGTTTGTAGTTTTAATTTTTTTGTGGCATCTTTATCTGGGTTTGGTATTAGGGTGATGGTGGCCTCATAGAATGAGTTTGGGAGTTTTCTTTCCTCTGCAATTTTTTGGAAGATTTTGAGTAGGATATGTGTTAGCTCTTTTCTAAATTTTTGGTAGGATTCACTTGTTAAGCCATCTGATCCTGAGCTTTTGTTCATTGGAAGATTTTTTATTACAGTTTTGATTTCCATGCTTATGATTGGTCTGTTTAAATTTTCTAATTCTTACCAGCTCAGTTTTGTAAAGTTAGTTTTTTTTTAAGAATTTTTTCCATTTCTTCTAGGTTGTCCATTTTATAGGCATATAGTTGCTCATAGTAGTTTCTTATGATAGTTTGTATTTCTGTGTTGTCTGTTGTCATTTCTTCATTTTCGTTTCTAATATTATTGATTTAAGTCTTCTCTCTTTTTTTCTTGTTGAGTCTGGTTAACGGTTTGTCTATGTTGGTATTTTCTCAAGGAACCAGCTTTTAGTTCTGTTGATGTTTGAGATAGTCTTCTTCATTTCTTTTTTCATTAATTTCTTCTTTTTTATGATTTCTTTTATGATTTCTTCTACTAACTTTGGAATTTTTTTGTTCTTTCTCTAGTTGTTTTAGGTCTAACGTTAGGTTGTTTATTTGACGTTTTTCTTATTTCTTGAGGGAGGCCTGTATTGCTATGGACTTCCCTCTAAACCCTGCTTTTACTGAATCCTGTAAGTTTTGAGTTGTCATATTTTCATTATCATTTGTTTCTATGCATATTTTGACTTCCTTTTTGATTTCCAGAGTGATCTGTTGGTTATTCAGAAACATGTTGTTTAGCTTCCATGTGTTTGTGTTTTTTTATTTTTTTTATTTTCCACCTGGTTGATGTCTAATCTTACAGGATTATGATCAGAAAAGATACCTGAAAAGATTTCAATGATTTTAAATTTAACAAGGCTAGATTTGTGGCCCAGGATGTGATCTATCCTGGAAAATATTCCATGTGCACTTGAGAAAAAGGTGAAATATATTTGTCAACAAAGGTCCATCTAGTCAAAGCTATGGTGTTTCCAGTAGTCATGTATGAACGTGAGAGTTGGACTATAAAGAAAGCTGAGTGCCAAAGAATTGATGCTTTTGAACTGTGGTGTTGGAGAAGGCTCTTGAGGGTCCCTTGGACTGCAAGGAGATCCAACCAGTCCATCCTAAAGGAGATCAGTTCTGGGTGTTCATTGGAAGGACTGATGTTGAAGCTGAAACTCCAATACTTTGGCCACCTGATGCGAAGAGCTGACTCATTGGAAAAGACCCTGATGCTGGGAAAGATTGAGGGCAGGAGGAGAAGGGGGCGACAGAGGATGAGGTGGTTGGATGGCATCACCGACTCAATGGACATGAGTTTGGGTAAACTCAGGGAGTTGGTGATGGACAGGGAGGTCTGGTGTGCTGTGGTTCATGGGGTCGCAAAGAGTTGGGCATGACTGACCAACTGAACTGAACTGAACTGAACTGAACTGATTGCTTTTGGTTGAAATGCCATGTAGACATCAATTAGGTCTAACTGGTCTAATGTATCATTTGAAGCTTGTGTTTCCTTGTTTATTTTCTGTCTGCATGATCTGTCCATTGGCGTGAGTGGGGTATTAAAGCCCCCCACTATTATTGTGTTACTGTCAATTTTCCCATTAATAGTTGTTAGCATTTACCTTATGTGTTGAGATGCTCCTATGTTGGGTGCATATATATTTATAATTGTTTAATCTTCTTCTTGGACTGAACTCTTGATCATTATGCAGTGTCCTTGTTAGTCTCTTATAAGATACCTTATTTTAATATCTGTTTTATGTGATATGAGTATTGCCACTCCCACTTGTTTTGATCTCTATTTGCATGAAATATCTGTCCAGCCCCTCACTTTCAGTATATATGTGTCCCTAGGTTTGATGTGGGTCTGCTGTAGACAGCCTATACAGGGGTCTTGTTTTGTATCATTCAGTCAGTCTTTGTTTTCTGGTTGTAGCATTTAGCCCGTTTCCCTTTAAGGTAATTATTGGTAAGTATGATCCTGTTACCATTTACTTTACTGTTTTGGGTTCATTTTTATAAACCTTTTCCGTGTTTCCTGTCTAGAGAAAGTCCTTTAGCATTTGTTGAAAAGCTGGTTTGGTGCTGCTGAATTCTCTCAATTTTTGCTTGCCTGTAAAGCTTTTGATTCTCCTTCAAATCTGAATGAGATCCTTGCTGAGTAGAGTAATCTTGGTTGTAGTTTTCTCCCTTTCATCACTTTATGTGTATCCCGTCATTCCCTTCTGACCTGCAGAGTTTCTGTTGAAAGATCAACTGGTATCCTTATGGGGATCCCCTTGTATATTATTTATTATTTTTCCCTTGCTGCTTTTCATATTTGCTCTTTGTGTTTAATCTTTGTTAGTTTGATTAATATGTCTCTTGGCATGTTTCACCTTGTATTTATCCTGTTTGGGACTCTCTGGGTTTCTTGGAATTGTGTGACTAATTCCTTCCCCATTTTAGGAAAATTTTCAACTATTATCTCCTCAAAAATTTTCTCATGCCCTTTCCTTTCGTATTCTCCTTCTGGGATGTCTATGATTTAAATGTTGAGTTGTTTAACATTGTCCCAAAGGGCTTTGAGGCTCTCCTCATTTCTTTTTACTCTTTTCTGCTCTGCTTCATTTATTTGCACCATTCTATCTTCCAGCTCACATTTCCTTTATTCTGCCTCAGTTCCTGTACCACTGGTTCCTTCCAGACTTTTTTTAATCTCCTTTATTGCATTTTTCATTACTGATTGACCATTCTTTATTTCTTCTAGATCCTTCTTAAACATTTCTTGCATCATCTCAATTTGTGTGTCTAGTCTATTTATCTGTAACTCTATTTTGTTTGCAAGATTTTGAATCATCTTTAATATCATTATTCTGAATTCTTTTTCAGGTAGTCTCCCTATCACCTCCTCTTTTGTTTGGTTTGGTGGCTTTTTATTATGTTCCTTCACCTGCTGGATATTTCTCTGCCTTTTCATTTTGTTTAGTTTGTTGTATTTCAGGTCCCATTTCTGCAAGCTGGAGAGTTGTAGTTTCTTTTAATTGTGGAGTCTCCTCCCTGTGGGTGGGGTTGGACCAGTGGCTTTTCAAGGTTTCCTGGTTGGGGCAACTCGTGTCTGTATTCTGGTGGGTGGAGCCGGATCTCTTTTCCAGAGTGCAATGCAGTGTCCAGTAGTGACTTTTAGGGTATCTATGGGTTTGGTATGACTTTGGGCAGCCTGTCTTTTAGTGTTCAGGGTTGTGTTCCTGTTTTGCTGGAGGATTAGCCTGGGGTATCTTGCACTGGAACCTGCTGGTTCTTGGGTGGAGCCTGTCTCAGTGTAGTTGTGGAGATTTTTTGATGGGCTTTTGTCAATTAATGTTCCCTGGGGTCAGAAATTCTATGACGGTACAAAGTCTGGAGTTGTACCTCCTATCTCTGGGTTTCAGAACCCCTCTTATAGTAGTCTCAAGACTTCTCCATGCACACAGCAAAGAAGAAAAAACCACTAGGTTAATGGTAAAACAACTATCCACAGCCAGGAACACCCAAAGAAATTCACAGATTTATAGACAATATAAGCGGGAGAAGGAGATAGAGGTGACCAGGAGGAGAAAAGGGAGTTTCAAAAGGGAAGCGAGTAATTGAGTCAGTAATCAAATCCTTAAGCAAAAATTGATACTAAGTATTAGCCTCTAAAATATACAAAATTAATGACAAATACCAAAATGCAGTAATTAAAAACTTACAATAGAGATTAGATTGTCAAAATGCCATATAGAAAAAAACAAAACAAAACAAAACAAAATCAATCACAAAAATTTTTTTTAAAAATATGGAATTTGTTTTAAAAATAAGGGTTTTTTTTTGGAAAGGTAATAGTAGTCTACAAATAATGAAAGTTAAAGGAGTAATAAGGAACTATTTTTTTTTAAATTTAAGCATAATAAAAATATATCTAGGAACTTTTCTGGCCTGCTTTGGGCAGTGTGGAGTCAATTTGGTGTCAGATAGTCCTTTGTTACAGCTTGTACTTGTTTTCAAAGTCTACCATTGTCCCTCAAATGCACAGCTGCAGATTAACTTCAGAGTTTTAATCTGTTTCACCTGTCACTTCCTGGGCGGTTCCCCCTTGTTTGCTTAGTTTGGCCTCCTCTGTTTGCAAGTCTCTTTTGTGTCTAAGCTTCACTCTGACACAAGGGGGGTGAAAGTGGCCACTTATTTGGTCTCACTTGCTCAGTTGTGCTGTGGGGAGGGAGGACACTGCAAACAAACACTTCTGTCATGTATGGGGAACGCTTGCAGTGGATGGATCACACTTGGGTTGCCACAGCCCAAAACATAATGCACTCCCTAGTTCCAAGCCACTCAGGCTCTAGGGTACTCCACAAGGGCACAGTCCCAGGTGGGCCTTGTGTCTCATACACTTCCCAGGTCCAAGCCACTCAGGTTCCTGGGTACAAGGCAAGGACACAGTTCCAGGTGGGCCTTGCCTCTCATGTGCCTCCCAGGTCTAAGCCACTCAGGTTCCTGGGTGCAAGACAAGGACACAGTTCCAGGTGAGCCTTGCCTCTCATGTGCCTCCCAAGTCTAAGCCACTTTGATTCTGCACTGTGAGGACAGTCCCAAATGGGCCCTGCATCTTCTCAGGGGAGCTGGTCTCAGGTTGTGATACTTCAGGCAGATATGAACAGTCCAGGTTCCCAGACAGATATGGTTAGTGACTGGCAGCCTGCTCACATCTTGGCAGGAGGTGCAGTCTCTGGGGTTGAGATTGCAATGGCTCCTTGCCTTCCACCTCTGGCTGTCACGCACCTGCCTCTCTGCTTCTGGGTAGGAAGGGCCATAAATGGCAGCTGGCTTGCTCTCTTTCAGTATTCGCTAGGGTTCAATCCTAGTGATTGTTCTCTGAGTGCACCAGAGATCACAGTGTGGTGTTAGAGCCCTCCTCTAGGAAAGATCCTTTGTTTTTCTTTATTTCTCTGGCATTCCCATGGTTTGGGTTGCTATGTCATGTTAGTCCCCTCAGAGTGTTCTCAGGGCATTCAACCCTGGTTTTCACCCTAAGGACCGATGATGAAGCCCACGCCTCCGCACCCAACCCCCACTTGCTGTGGGAAGACAAGAGCGTGTGAGCTGCTTCTCAGCTGGCAATTACTCTTCCATACGAATTCTGTGGTGATTGTTTATTTTTTTGGGCGGGGGGTCAAGTGGGCCTTAGAAAGCATCACTACGAACAAAGCTAGAGGAGGTGATCAAATTCCAGTTGAGCTATTTCAAATCCTGAAAGAGGATGCTGAGAAAGTGCTGCACTCAATATGCCAGCAAATTTGGAAAACTCAGCAGTGGCCACAGGACTGGAAAAGGTCAGTTTTCATTCCAATCCCAAAGAAAGGCAATGCCAAAGAATGCTCAAACTACTGCACAGTTACACTCATCTCACACGCTAGTAAAGTAATGCTCAAAATTCTCCAAGCCAGGCTTCAGCAATACGTGAACCATGAACTCCCAGATGTACAAGCTGGTTTTAGAAAAGGCAGAGGAACCAGAGATCAAATTGCCAACATCTGCTGGATCATGGAAAAAGCAAGAGAGTTCCAGAAAAACATCTATTTCTGCTTTATTGACTATGCCAAAGCCTTTGACTGTGTGGATCACAATAACCTGTGCAAAGTTCTGAAACAGATGGGAATACCAGACCACCTGACCTGCATCTTGAGAAACCTGTAAGCAGGTCAAGAAGCAACAGTTAGAACTGGACATGGAACAACAGACTGGTTCCAAATAGGAAAAAGAGTACATCAAGGCTATATATTGTCACTCTGCTTATTTAACTTATATGCAGAATACATCATGAGAAAAGCTGGGCTGGAAGAAGCACAAGCTGGAATCAAGATTGCTGGGAGAAATATCAATAACCTCAGATATGCAGATGACACCACCCTTATGGCAGAAAGTGAAGAGGAACTAAAAAGCCTCTTGATGAAAGTGAAAGAGGAGAATGAAAAAGTTGGCTTAAAGCTCAACATTCAGAAAATGAAGATCATGGCATCTGGTCCCATCACTTCATGGGAAATAGATGGGGAAACAGTGGAAACAGTGGCAGACTTTATTTTTCTGGGCTCCAAAATCAGTGCAGATGGTGACTGCAGCCATGAAATTAAAAGACGCTTACTCCTTGGAAGAAAAGTTATGACCAACCTAGGTACCATATTGAAAAGCAGAGACATTACTTTGACAACAAAGGTCCATCTAGTCAAGGCTATGGTTTTTCCAGTGGTCATGTATGGATGTGAGAGTTGGACTGTGAAGAAAGCTGAGCACCAAATAATTGATGCTTTTGAACTGTTGTGTTGAAGAAGACTCTTGAGAGTCCCTTGGACTGCAAGGAGATCCAACCAGTCCTTTCTGAAGGAGATCAACCCTGGGATTTTTTTGGGAGGAATGATACTAAAGCTGAAACTCCAGTCCTTTGGCCACCTCATGCGAAGAGTTGACTCATTGGAAAAGACTCTGATGCTGGGAGGGATTAGGATCAGGAGAAGAAGGGGACGACAGAGGATGAGATCGCTGGATGGCATCGCTGACTCAATGGACATGAGTCTGAGTGAGCTCTGGGAGTTGGTGATGGACAGGGAGGCCTGGCATGCTGTGATTCATGGGGTCGCAAAGAGTGGGACACGACTGAGTGACTGGACTGAACTAAACTGAACTATGTTGCCCTCTGAGATTCCAAAGTTCCCCACTGACCCCACCTGTGAGAGGGTTTTCTATTGTGTGGAAACTTCTTCTTCATGACTCCCTCCCCAGGACGGGTCTCTGTCCCTAAATCCTTTGTCTCTCTTTTTGTCTTTATCTTTTGTCCTACCTTATTTTGAAGTGATTGGGTTGCCTTTCTGGGTATCTAGGGTCCTTTGCCAGCGTTCAGAATTTGTTTTGTGGAGTTACTCCACACACAGATAATCTTTTGATGTATTTGTAGGTGAGAAAGTGGTCTCCCCATCCTATTTCTCTGCCATCTTGGTACTGCCTGTTTTTTGCTTTTTCTGTTTAAATATTGAGTTGTATGAACTGCTTATATATTTTAAATGTCAATTCTTAATCAGTCTTATCATTTGCAAATATTTTTTCTCATTCAATAGGCTTACTTTTTGTTTTGTCAATGGATTCCTTTACTGTGAAAAAGCATTTAAGTTTAATTAGGTCCCATTTGTTTATTTTTGCCTTTGCTTCTCTTGCTTTAGGAGACAGGTCCAAAAATATTACTATAATTTGTGTCAGTGTTTCTACTTATGTTTTCTTCTAGGTGTTTTACCATTTCTGGTTTTACATATAGAACTTTAATCTTTTTTTATTTTAGTTTTGTATGTGGTGTATGAGTTTCAGGTATATAGCATAGAAGTTTGATTTATACATATTGCAAATGATTACCACATAAATTTAGTTTAACATTCATTATCTCATATGGATGCAACAGAAGAAATGGAAGAAATTATCGTCATAATGAGAACTCAGTGTTTACTCTCTAAAACTTTCATAAATATTATACAAGTAGTAACTAGTCATCATGTTGTAAATTACATCCTTTGTACTTATTTATCTTATATCTGTTAGTTTCTACATTTTTATCATATTCCTCTAATTCCTGATCATATTCCCCTCCCCCACTCTCTACCTCTAGTAACCACAAATCTTATCTCTTTTCCTATGGTTTTGTTCTTGCTTTTTTTTAGATTTCACATGTTAATGAGATCATTTTTTGTCTGACATTACACTTAGCATAATGCCTTCAGGATCTATCCATGTTGTCACAAATGTAGGATTTCCTCATAATATTTAATGGCTGGATAATATTACATTGTTATTTATACCACAAATTCCTTGTTCATTCATCCATCAATGGACACTTAGGTTGTTTCCATGTAATGGGTATTGTAAATAATGCTATTATTAACATGAGGGTGCATGTATCTTTTTGAGTTAGTGCTTATATTTCCTTTGGATATATATTCACAGAAGTAGAGCTGCTAGATTATATGGTAATTCTTTTTAATTTTGAGGATCCCTCACAGTGTTTTCCATACTGGCTTTATCAATTTACAATCTGCAAAATAGTGCACAAGGGTCCTCTTTCCCCATATCCACATGGCCAGTTATTTCCTGTCTTTCTGAGAATAAACACTCAGAGAGGTGTGAAGTGATATTTCATGTTTTTGATTTGCATTTCTTTGAAGATTAGAGATGTTGAGCATCTCTTCATGTATGTTTTGACCATATATATGTCTTCTTTAGAAAAATGTAAATTCAGATCCTCTGCCTATTTTGTGAACAGATAGGTTTTGGAGTTTGTTTTTTGTTGTTGTTGTTTTCCTGTGGGTTTTTTTTTTTTTTTTTTTGCTATTGAGTTGTATGAGTTCTTTATTTATTTTGATTATTAACCCTTTATCAGATATATGGTTTGCAAGTATTTTTCCTATTTGACAGGATGTCTTTTCACTTTGTTTATTGTTTCTTTTGCTGTACAGAGATTTTTTAGCATTTTATATTCTTACTTTTAAATTTTTTATTCTATTGCTTGTGCTTTAGATGGCAGATCCAAAAAATCATTGCCAAGACCCATGTCAAGTTGCTTCTTCCCTATATTTTTTAGAAGTTTTATGATTTGAGGCCCTATATTTAAGTCTTTAATACATTCTGATTTAGATTTTGTAAGTAATGTAATATAGGGCTTACTTTCATTCTTTTCCATGTAAATATCCAATTTCACCATTTATTGAAGAGCTTGTCTGTTTGCCATTGAGTATTGTTGGCTCCATTATCAAATATTAGTTGACAGTACATATTTCTGTTATCTCAGTTTTGTCCATTGGTCAATTTGTTTTTATGCCAGTATCATACTGTTTTGATTAGTATAGCTTTATTGTATAGCTTGAAATCAGGAAATGCTATGCCTCCTACTGTATCCTTTCTGAGACTTGCTTTGGTTGTTTAAGGTCTTTTGTGATTTCCTATAAATTTTAGGGGGCTTCCCAGGTGACTCAGTGGTAAAGAATTCCACCTCCCAATGCAGGAGATGCAGTTTTGATCCCTGGACTGGGATGATGCCCTGGAGAAGGAAATGGCAACCCATTCCTGTATTCTTGCCTGGGAAATCCCATGCACAGAGGAGCCTAGCAATCTACAGCCCAAGGGATCACAAAAGAGTTGGGCACAACTTACCAACTAAACAGCAACAATAAATTTTAGATCTAGAATTGTTAATTTCATCTTCGATTCGTTGACTGTTTAGTATATTTTCATTTCCACATATATACGAATTTTCTAGCTTTCCTCCTGTTGTTGATTTTTAGTTTCATACCATCTGGACAGAAAAGTTACTTGACATAATTTCAGTCTTTTATATATGCTGAGACTTGTATTGCTATCTAACATTTGCTACTTAACTATTCAGTGTGTGCTTGAGAATAGCGTGTTTTCTTCTGCTGTTGGATGCAATATTCTGTATATATCTGTTCAGTCCATTTTGTCTAAAGTCTATTTTAAGTCTGATGTTTCCTTATTGATTTTTTTTGGATGATCTATTCGTTGTTAAAAGTGAGGAGATGAAGTCCCCTATTATTGTTTTGTTGCCTATTACTTGCTTTTGATCTGTTAGTATATGCTTTATATATTAAGTGTACTCATATTAGGTGCATATATATTTACAATTGTTATGTTTTTGATGAATTAATCACTTTATCATTATATAAATGACCATCTTTGTCTTTGTTACAGTTTTTGACTTAAAGTTAACTTTGTCTGATGTAAGAGTAGATATCCCTGCTCTCCATTTGTTTTCATTTGCATGGCATATCTTTTTTTCCAATCCCTTCAATTTGAGCCTATATGTGTCTTATAAGCTTAAGTGAGTCTGAGTCTCCTGTAGACAGCATATAGCTAGGACTTCTCTTTTTATCCATTCAACTACTTTGTGCCTTTTGAATAGGAACATTAATCTATTTACATTTAAAGTAATTATGATAAGTAAGGACCTGCTATTGCCTTCTTGATAATTATTTTCTGGCTGTTTTGTAGAATCTTTGTTCCTCTGTTCTTCTCTTGCTGTCTTCTTTTGTGAGTTGATAATTTTCTATAGTGGCAAACTTTGATTTTCTTTTTTGTGTATCTATACACTTTTGTTTTGTGGTTATCCTAGGGTATAGTTGAAACATCTTATAGATATAAAGGTATATTTTAAGTTGATAATAATTTAACTTTGATCACACACAGAAACTTTATACTTTCTCCACCCTACACTTTTATGGTTCTTATGTCACACTTCATATGATTTTATATTGTTTATCTGTTAACAAATTACTGTAGCTATAGCTGTTTTTAGTACCTTTGTCCTTCAATATCTATACTAAATTCGAGTGGTTAACACACCATGATATTACAGTACTTGAGTATTCTTAATCTGACCATATACTTGCCTTTACCAGTGTGTTATTTATTTTCATGTACTATTTAACATCCTTTTATTTCAGCTTGAACAAATCCCTTCAGCATTTATTGCGTGACAGGTCTAGTCACAAACTAGCTGAACTTCCTCAGCTTTTTGTTTGTTTGGGAAAAGTTTTCATCTTGCTTTTGTTTCTGATGGACAACTTTCCTGGGTGAAATATTCTTGGTTTGCAGTTTCCTTCTTTCTGTGCCTTGCATACATCATTCCATTTTCCCTTGGCCTATAAGGTATCTGCTGACAAATCCACTGATAGCCTTATGGGGTTTATGTTGTATGATAAAAACATTTTTTTTATGTTTTTATCATACTGCTGCCTTAATCTTGCTGCCTTAAAAGTTTCTCTTTGATTTTAGACAGTCATTATAATTTGTCTTGAAGAAGATCATTTTAGATTAAATTTGATGGGGGGGGTTGATCTATTAGTTTTATGAACTTTGATGTCCTAATCTCTGCCAAGGTTGGGAAGTTCTTAGCTACTATCTCTTTAAATATACTTTCTACCTGTTACTCCCTCTTTTCTCCTTCTGGTACTTCAATGATATACACATCGTTTCCTGTATGATGTCCCATAAAACCCACAGGCTTTCTCACATCTTTTCATTCTTTTTTTCCATTTTGTTCCTCTGATTCGATAATTTCAAATGATGTCTTCAAAGTGAATGCTTCTTTTTTGATTGTCTTCTATTTAAACTCTCTATTGAATTCTTCAGTTTAATCATTGTATTCTTCAGCTCTAAAACTTCCTTTTTTTAAATTACTTTTTTCTACTTCTTTACTGGACTTATTTTGTTCTTGTATTGTTTTGCTGATATGGTTAAATTGTTAACTTGTGTTCCCTGAGCGTATTTAAACAATTATTTTGAAGTCTTTGCAAGGAAAATTCTGTATCTCCATTTTTTGGGTCTGTACTGGAGATTTACTATATTCATTTGGTAGAATCATGTTTTCTGATTTTTTATGGTATCTATAGTTTTGTGTATGTCTCTTCATTTGAAGAAGCAGTCACTTCTAGACTTTATGGACTGATCTTGGTAACAGAAGACTTATCTATGGGTGGTGGCATGATGGAGCTTACTGTGACCCAGGGTCTAGTGATACAGGGTATCAAATGCAGAAGTGTTTGGTGGCACCAAGAGGGTGGGGTAGTTCATTGAAGCCATGAGGTCCACGATATTCACAACTGCATGGTCCTTGGCAAACATTATGGGGGGAACACTGAAACTGCAAGGGTTATTGGGATAATCAGTAGTGTCTCCAAGTGCAGCAGGTAGGGATTGGAGCAAGCAGCTGTAGTGGTCAAACCAATGATATGTACACACATCACAAGTGACAATGTAGTAGTAGGTACTGGTTGAAAACATATAGTTGTGGCAGCCAACACAGGCAGCAACTACAGGGCCAACTGCAGTTACACTGGCTGTTGTGGGGACCCTGTCTGTCAGCATGCACTACTATGGCTGCTGGGTCTCACATTGGAGCATGAAAGTAGATGCCAGTGACAGGGGTTGAGCTGGGCAGGCGCACTTTTGGTAGAGCTAGCTGCAGGTGAGTTCAGGCTTCATGTCAGAGACAGAAAATAAGGCCTGATCTTAGCCCACTAGCAGCTGCAGGAGCCCTGGATGTCAGTATGTTCTCCTGTGGCTGCACAGTCCCTCCTGTTGTCAGGTACATCAAAATGGAGGTCGGTGATAGTGTCAGACTGATGATGTGCAATCATGTTGCTTAGAAGAACTAGCCCCAGGCAAAAGCATGGTAGTGGGAGTCAGCTACACAAGTGTAGGATGGCATTTGCACTCATGTAGCCTCAAAGGCCTGAGCTGGCTGCTGATGTGGTTTCTGGGCTCTGGTAGGGGTATGAGGGCAGAGAGTGAGCAAGGACTCTGATGGCTGGTAATAGTGAATGCAGATACATGTGAAGTCAAAACCAGTAAAATCTGCAGGAGGTCCACAGTGGCTGTACTGTCCATTGGCTTCTTCAGTGGCAAAAGCTGCTGGGTTTACCTACATAGCATATTAGTAGGAATGACAATCACTTCTGCTGTATTGCTGCTAATGGTAATGCCTGGTTTTCTTCCTTTTTCCTGGCTGTCTGTGTACATCTCACATTTGATGGTCTTGGTGGAGTGAAACCAAAGTGGGACCTTCATGCAGTGTCCCAAAAGGCTAGAGAAACTGGTTGCTCATTCCTTCTGTTATCTAGTAGGACAACTTTTCTAGCTTGAGAGTCCTCCTTTGGTGCTGAGCAATTATTTGTTGTGTGATTATTCTCAAGCTTTATGTTTCACTGTGTTAGTTACATTTCTTAAATGAACTCCAGAGCTCCCAGATGGCAAGGTTTTTTGTTTTTGTTTTTTCATGGATAGCAGTTTAATTATTGATCATTTATGGGCGATGGGGGCTTGGTTCTCCTACTATGCCATCTTGGTGACATAATTTCTCTATATAGCCCTTTGTGAGTTCAATCTTTTTAGGGTCTTTTGGGTCTCATATATCTGGATGTCTACTTCTCTTTCCATTTTTGGAAGTCTTCAGTCTTCTTTCCTTTAAATAGATTTTCTATTCCTTTCTTCTATTGTTATCTTGATATCCCATAAATCCTGTAGGCTTTCTTCTCTATTTTTTTTCTTTTTGTTTATCTAGATAATTTCAAATGACCTATTTTCAAGTTCATGGATACTTTATTCTGCTTGATCAAGTTTGCTCTTGAAGCTTTCTATTAAGTTTTTCATTTTCTTATATTTTTAAGCTCTAGAATTTCTGTGCTTTTTAAAAAATATTTCTATTTCTTTGATAAACTTATTGTGTTCATGCCTTGTTTTCTAATTTCATTTAGTTGTCTGTTTTGTAGTTCACTGAACCTCTTTAAGAGAATTATTCTTAATTCTTTGTCAGACAGTTCATAATTTTCCTTCTTTAGGGTCAGTTATTGGAATTTTAATTAGTTTCCTTTAGTGGTATCATATTTTCCTGATTCTTTGTGATCTTTGATTCCTTGCATTGGTGTCTTCACATTTGATAACATAGTCTCTTGCTCCAGGTTTTATGGGTTTACTTCAAAAGGGAAATACCTGCATCAGCCAGCTCAGTTTGGTGTACTGGACAGGATAGCTGATTGCACCCACAAGCAGGCAGGTTTTTCTATCAGGTTCTCTAACTGGGTGAAGCCCATGCTGAGGTCATGGGTTTGAGAATGCCAATTTCTAGGTCCACAGCTGGGTGGACCTGCTTGCTGGGCTCCATATTTAAATGAGACTATTGTGTAGAATCCCTGATTGGGTAGGGCTGCTGGCTGTGCTACACAAGACCACTAGCTGGACTCAGCAATCACCTCTGGGCAGCTAGGATTTCACACTGTGTTTCTGAAACTGTCAGGGCTGTTGGGCTGTTCAATTGGGCAGAGCTGCAAGCTGGTCTCAGAAGTTGCTTATTCTAGTGGGGTCTCAGGCCATACTTCCCAGTTGGACATGCCACTGGATAGACTCTGTGTTTAGACAAAGCAGCAGGCAGGGCTTGGCAGGCAGATAAGGACTTAGGATGTTGGTCTTCTTATGAGGGAGATTGAAGTTAGAAACAACCTAAGTCATCATCTCAATATTGTCACCACATGCAACTGTATGTAGAAAATAATGATGAAGTTGTAATTTCAAAAACTTGCCCTCACAGTTAAGAAGTCAGTCTGGACACTAAAAGTGAAGATATCATTCAGAAATAAATAGAAAAATCCAGATTTGAATTTGAGATAGCTTCCTGAAACTGAGCTAGACAGTTCTTACCCATCCCAACTTGTATTGCTTTGCTATGTTACACTAAAGATGAGCTTCTTAAATCACTACTCTCCTCACTTATTGCAAACTAGAGATATTGGAAGCCTTTAATTCTTGACAATTATAAGGATAAAGATGTGACCTGGGAAATGAGGGATGGTGATAGCAAATGGTTTTGATCAAATTTTATTGGTGTTGCTATCATCAGTGATACTTACAAATTTATTCTTCTTAATCTATATAACTTTTGATTGGGAACTAGAAATGTTTGACCCACATGTGCTCCTTTGTGTTTCATGATTCTTTATTCACTATTAATTCCACATGACAGTCCTCAGAATCAAAGTAGAAAAAAGGAGCAGAGGGCATGCTATATAAGCTCTTACCTATCCATCTCCTCACTCCTCCCTCAGGTGCAAATACTATAGTAAGACACTTATGTGGTTGGGGGCAAGAGTGGGCAAGTGAATCTATCTAAAGCAGAAAGCTGGACTTGCACATTAAGTGTTTACAAGACTTCAGGAAATGTTTTGTTTTCTTTAAGACCAAGAGGGGCTTTGTTTGGTTTTCCTTACTTGAAAGTAGGCAAATTATAGTATCAGTTCAGTTCAGTTCAGTTGCTCAGTCGTGTCCAACTAGTACATATATCCCTTATCTCTAGTAATCTTGATAAGAAGTGCAATTTTCTATTAAAAGCAAAATTCTATGTTTTACTTATTTACCATGTTTGTTGTTGTTCAAATATTCTATAATCTTGTTGTCATATGTTCTCAATGTGTCTATTTCTGAAATTGATGCATCAGGGAGTCCATTACAGTGGTGAATTTTCCAGTTTTACCCAATATTTCCAGCAGTTTTGCTTTATATATTTTAAAATTATGTTTATATGAGGTAAAGTTTGGTGATTATCCTATATTACTGCTTAACAGTTTTATCATTATAAAACATACCTATTTGTACTTCTTAATGATCTTTACCACAAATTCCATTTTGCTTAATATTTGAAATACCAAGCTGGATGAAAATCAAGCTAGAATCAAGGTTGCCAGGAGAAATATCAATAACCTCAGATATGCAGACGACACCACCCTTATGGCAGAAAGTGAAGAAGAACTAAAGAGCCTCTTGATGAAAGTGAAAGAGGAGGGTGAAAAAGCTGGCTTAAAACTCAACATTCAAAAATCTAAGATCATGGCATCCAGTTCCATCACTTCAAGGCAAATAACTGGGAAAAAATGGAAATAGTGACAGACTTTATTTTCCTGGGTTCCAAAGTCACTGTGGACGTTGAGTGCAGCCATGAAATTAAGATGCTTGCTCTTTGGAAGAAAAGTTATGACAAAACTAGACAGTGTATTAAAAAGCTGAGACATTACTTTGCCAACAAAGGTCCATCTAGTCAAGGCTATAGTTTTCTCATAGTCAGGTATGAATGTGAGAGTTGGATCATAAAGAAGGCTGAGCAACAAAGAATTGATGCTTTTGAACTGTGGTATTGGAGAAGACTCTTGAGAGTCCCTTGGACTGCAAGGAGATCAAACCAGTCCATCCTAAAAGAAATCAACCCTGAATATTCATTGGAAGGACTGGTATTGAAGTTGAAGCTCCGATATTTTGGCAACATGATGCAAAGAGCTGGCTCATTGGAAAAGACCCTGATGCTGGGAATGATTGAGGGCAGGAAGAGAAGGGGGGCAACAGAGGATGAGATGCTTAGATGGCATCGTCAATTCAAGGGACATGACTTTGAGCAAACTCCAGGAGTTAGTGGAGGACAGGGAAGCCAGGCATGTTGCAGTCCATGTGGTCACAGTCAGACACGACTGAGAAACTGAACGAAAACAATATTATAGCACCTATCTGGTATATAGGGATTCCCTGATATCTACAGCTTCTCTGACAGCTCAGTTGGTAAAGAATCTGCCCACAATGCAGGAGACCCTGGTTCAATTCCTGGGTTGGGAATTCTGTGGAGAAGGGATAGGCTACCATTCCCCTATTCTGGCCTGGAGAAATCATGAACTGTATAGTCCAAGGGGTCACAAGGAGTTGGACACGACTGAGCGACTTTAACTTTCATTTCTCTTTATCTGTTATATATTTTTACATATTCAATTTTGCTAATCTATGTCATTTTCTTTTAGATCTATCTCGTATAAACAGCAAAGTGCTGGGTTTTATATTTTATTTTCTTGCTTTATCTAATATGACAGCTGCTGGCTTCCAGTAGAGGAATTTGTTTTATTGTATTTTCTTTTTTATCAAAGCAATATATTCATACAATAAAGATGAAATTGAATTGTTGACAAACACTCATAAAAAATAAACTATCCTGAGTTCCTGATACCTCTTCCATTTCTTCACTTTAAAAGGCTTCTGTTTTTATTTTCAGTGGTAACATCCTTAACTCTATGTAATACATTGCAATTTCTTTATTTATAAGCTTTGGACATCTTCTTTTATGACAACAATGAAAATCTAGGTCACTTTTCCCTTTAAAAGTTTAAATTATTATACTATGATTTATCTTAGTTCTTATATCTTGTTCCATCTTTATTTGATAGTGTATCTCTCATATATCCATTAGTATTATGTTGAATAAGAAATT
This sequence comes from Capra hircus, assembly GCF_001704415.2. Lineage (NCBI taxonomy): Eukaryota > Metazoa > Chordata > Mammalia > Artiodactyla > Bovidae > Capra > Capra hircus. The sequence continues at coordinate 4,000,036 of NW_017189516.1, read as the reverse complement.
GCCATTTTTATAGTTCAAAAATAGTTAAGTATCAGCAAATTCATGTGGGTCAGCTTCAGAAAAAGAAGCTAGCAGTGTTCTGGTCTTTTCTTTCACTGCTTTTCCCCACTTTCTAATGATCACCTTCTAAGCTGTAGCTTTATCTTGACATCTTGAAAGTTACTAATGCTTTTTAATGTTACAAATCATAACTACACAGTCATTGCTATGTGTTCAGTTCAGTTCAATTCAGTTACTCAGTCGTGTCTAAAATTTTGTGACCCCATGGACTGCAGCACACCAGGCCTCCCTGTCCATTACCAACTCCCAGAGTTTTCTCAAACTCGTGTCCATTGAGTTGGTGAAGCCATCCAACCATCTCATCCTCTGTCATCCCCTTCTCCTCTCGCCTTTAATCTTTCCCAGAATCAGGATCTTTTCAAATGAGTCAGCTCTTTGCATCAGGTGGTCAAAGTATTGGAGTTTCAGCTTCAACACCAATCCTACCAATGAACAACCAGGACTAATCTCCTTTAGGATGTACTGGTTGGATCTCCTTGAAGTTCAAGGGACGCTCAAGAATCTTCTCCAATACTACCGTTCAAAAACATCAACTTGTCGGAGCTCAGCTTTCTTTATAGTCCAACTCTCATGTCCATACATGACTACTGGAAACACCATAGCCTTGACTAGATGGACCTTTGTTGACAAAGTAATGGCTCTACTTTTTTAATATGCTGTCTAGGTTGGTCATAACTTGTTTTCCAAGATGTAAGTGTCTTTTATTCATGGCTGCAATCACCATTTGCAGTGATTTTGGAGCCCCCTAAAATAAAGTCTGCCACTGTTTCCACTATTTCTCCATCTGTTTGCCATGAAGTGATGGGATTGGATGCCATCAACTTTGTTTTCTGAATGTTGAGCTTTAAGCCAACTTTTTCACTCTCCTCTTTCACTTTCATCTAGAGGCTCTTTAGTTCTTCACTGTCTGCCATAAAAGTGGTGTCATCTGCCTATCTGAGGTTACTGATGTTTCTCCCAGCAATCTTGATTCCAGCTTGAGCTTCATCCAGCCCAGCTTTTCTCATGATGTATTCTGCATATAAGGTAAATAAGCAGGGTGACAATATGCACCCTTGACATACTCCTTTACCTATTTGGAACCAGTCTGTTCCATGTCCAGTTCTAACTGTTGCTTTCTGACCTACATACAGATTTCTCAAGAGGCAGATCAGGTGGTCTGGTATTCCCACATCTCTCAGAATTTTCCACAGTTTATTGTGATCCACACAGTCAAAGGCTTTGGCATAGTCAATAAAGCAGAAATGGATGTTTTTCTGGAACTCTCTTGCTTTTTCCATGATCCAGCGGATGTTGGCAATTTGATCACTGGTTCCTCTGCCTTTTCTAAAACCAGCTTGAACATCTGAAAGTCTACAGTTCACATATTGCTGAAGCCTGGCTTGGAGAATTTCAAGCATTACTTTGCTAGTGTGTGAGATGAGTGTAATTGTGTGGTAGTCTGAGCAACCTTTGGCATTGCCTTTCTTTGGGATTGAAATGAAAACACCTTTTCCAGTCCCGTCGCTACTGCTGAGTTTTCCAAATTTGCTGGTATATTGAGTGCAGCACTTTCACAGCATCATCTTTCAGGATTTGAAATAGCTCAACTGGAATTCCATCACCTCCATTATCTTTGTTCATAGTGATGCTTCCTAAGGCCCACTTGACTTCACATTCCAGGATGTCTGGCTCTAGGTGAGTGATAACACCATCGTGATTATCTTGGTCATGAAGATCTTTTTTGTACAGTTCTTCTGTATATTCTTGCCACCTCTTCTTAATATCTTCTGCTTCTGTTAGGTCCATACCATTTCTGTCCTTTATTGAGCCCATTTTGCGTGAAATGTTCCCTTGGTATCTCTAATTTTCTTGAAGAGATCTCTAGTCTTTCCCATTCTGTTCTTTTCCTCTATTTCTTTGCACTGATCACAGAGGAAGTCTTTCTTATCTCTCCTTGCTATTCTTTGGAACTCTGCATTCAAATGGGTATATCTTTCCTTTTCTCCTTTTCTTTTCACTTCTCTTCTTTTCACAGCTATTTGTAAGGCCTCCTCAGATAGCCACTTTGCTTTTTTTCATTGCTTTTTCTTGGGAGTGGTCTTGCTCTTGTCTTCTGTACAGTGTCACAAACCTCTGTCCATAGTTCATCAGGCACTCTATCAGATCTAGTCCCTTAAATCTATTTCTCACTTCCAGTGTATAATCACAAGGGATTTGATTTAGGTCATACCAGAATATTCTAGTGGTTTTCCCTACTTTTTTCAATTTAAGTCTTAATTTGGCAATAAGGAGTTCATGATCTGAGCCACAGTCAGCTCCTGGTCTTGTTTTTGCTGACTACATAGAGCTTCTCCTTCTTTGGCTGCAAAGAATATTATCAATCTGATTTTTTTTGTTGACCATCTGGTGATGTCCATGTGTAGAGTCTTCTCTTGTTTTGTTGGAAGAGGGTGTTTGCTATGACCAGTGCGTTCTCTTGGTAGAACTCTATTAGCCTTTGCCCTGCTTCATTCTGTACTCCAAGGCCAAATTTGCCTGTTACTCCAGGTGTTTCTTGACTTCCTGCTTTTGCATTCTTGTCCCCTATGATGAAAAGGATATCTTTTTTGGGTGTTAGTTCTAGAAGGTCTTGTACCTCTTCGTAGAACGGTTCAGCTTCAGCTTCTTCAGCATTACTGTTCAGGGCATAGACTTGGATTACCATGATATTGAATGGTTTGCCTTGGAAATGAACAGAGATCATTCTGTTGTTTCTGAGATTGCATCCAAGTACTACATTTTGGACTTTTTTGTTGACAATGATGGCTACTCCATTTCTTCTAAGGGATTCTTGCCCACAGTAGTAGATTTAATGGTCATCTGAGTTAAATTCACCCATTCCAGTCCATTTTAGTTTGCTGATTCCTAAAATGTCGATGTTCAGTCTTGCCATCTCCTGTTTGACTACTTCCAATTTGCCTTGATTCATGGACCTAACATTCCAGGTTCCTATGCAATATTGCTGTTTACAGCATAAGATCTTGCTTCCATCACCAGTCACATCCACAGCTGGATGTTGTTTTTCTTTGGCTCTATCTCTTCATTCTTTCTGGAGTTATTCCTCCACTGATCTCCAGTAGCATATTGGGCACCTACCGACCTTGGGAGTTCACCTTTCAGTGTCCTATCTTTTTGCCTTTTGATACTGTTTATGGGGTTTTCAAGGCAGGAATACTGAAGTGGTTTGCCATTCCCTTCTCCAGTGGACCACATTTTGTCAGTGGACCACATTTTGTTGCTATGTGTATAGACTGAAAAATCAATTAACAGCATGATTTACATTATTAAAGAAAAATTAGATGAGAAATCTGAGGAAATCCCCTAGATAAAAGAGCAAGCCAATAAGAAAGATATGATTATCATGCCAAATATGATATTGAGGAACAATTCAAGATGACCAACATCCATCTTATGGGAGATCCAGAAAGAAGAGAAGAAAAGTCAATGCAGAACAATCATCAAAAAATTATAAAAATTTTCCCACTTCACAAATGGCCAAAATGAAATGGCCTGTTGCATGGTGTCCTATTGACTGGGGTGAATGGGAAAAGATCCTTCAACATGATCCATCACATTGAAATTTGTAACAAGAATAATTGGAAACTCCTAAAAATTCCTACGTTGTGGGAAGGCAGAGATGACTTGAAAGAAATGGAAACTAGACTGGCAACATATCTACCATTAGTAACATTAGAAGATAGAGATGTATAGGACAGATCCTGAGAAGTGAACTTATTGGCAAAAAGTGTATGAACTTTAAAAATTTTATTGATATTGCCAAAGTATTCCCCAAAATGTTTACCCAATTTACATTTTTTAAATCTAATGTGTAAAAATATTTATTTTCCCTGCATTCTCATCTATTCTGGACAGTTTTTTGTTGTTGTTGTTTTCTTTTGAGTTAACTCCAATCTGACAGATAGTAGTGATTGTTTCAGTTCACATTTAGATGACTACTAGTGAGACTAAGCATTAAAAAGTATTTGAATGGTATATTCTCCTTGTTTTTTCTAGAGTTTTCATAGATGGTATTGTCATTCAAAACACTTGCTGTTCTTCCCTATAGGGCCCCTTTCTTAGGATAAGCTTTGCTCCTGCCCCATGCATACTGAGTTTGACTGTGTGATTAGCCTTAGCTGATAGAATGCAAGTGGAAATGACGTATACCACTTGGGAGAATGATTTAAGACTGTATAGTCCACCAACTTTCCTCTTCCACAAGATCAGCAGTGTCTTAAATAAGGGCCACTTCTCTTTCAGTCTGGATTTTGGAGTGAAGATGAGGAGAGAAGAGCCACAGTTGAGTCCCCTGAGAGGGACATGGAGCCTGAGCAATAAGTAAATCTTTATTGTTGTAAACTACTGAAATCTTGAGATTATTTTTATCCTAGTTTAACAGTATAAGTTAACTATTCACAAATCTTTTCATTAATTGGCAGAAGATCTTCTGGCACTAGATATATTCGTCTTTTCCTATGTGTATATTACAAATTATTTCCAGTGTTGTACATGTACTTTTATTTTATTTATTCTATTATCATTCTTGTCATTTACCTATTAAGGAGCCTTATAATCATCTTAGTCAAATCTGTCAATTATTTCCATTATAGTTTGTGGCTTTTAGGTCATATTTAGGAAAAATCTTTCTCTAAATCATAATTATAAAATATTTACAAAATTATAAAATATATACAAATAAACTTTACAGCTCTGTAGTTTCATTTTATACATTTAAAATATTTAACTATATGAATTTATTTCAGTATAATAAATGAAGTTAAAAGCCAAATTAAATTAATTTATTTCAAAAGTTGTTAGTTCATATTTTACCTAATAATTTTAAATATTGCTTGTATTATATACATATACTAAGTTATACAAACTTGAATATATTTTAGACCTTTTCCTGTTCCAGTATTTTGTCAGACTATTTCTGTACATGCATCTTGTTATTTTCTTCCAGTTTTATTGAGATGTAATTGACACATAGAACTGTATAAATTTAAGGTGCTCAGCATAATGATTTGACTTACAGCATGAATTAACTATCACAATTTTAGTGAACATCCTTGATCTTCTATAGATATAAAATTAAAGAAATATAAAAAATTTCCTAATAATAAAAACTCTTATGATTTCTCTCTTAATAACTGTTACATATAAAATACAACAGTGTTAATTATGTTTATCACATTGTTTTAATTACTGTAGATTTATTTATGTTTTTGTACTTGGACTGCCCTCATTTTTTTTTCTTTGAAAACTCTTCTTTTTAAATGATGAATATTAAAACCTTTAATCTAATGAAAATGGAACCTTTTCTATATTGTTCCACTGCTTAAAATAGTCGGGACTTTCATCTTTCTGATACTTCCTGTGCCTTGTCATGGTAACCCCAAATGATAAACTGGAAAGTGACTTTTGAATTTCCAATAGTACCATGTTTAGGTCTAATGCCAGCATGGAAATCTACCTCTCATTTCCAGAACACCTCAGAATGTAGTGTTTTCCAAAAGATAAATGAACCTAAGGATACACTGATTTCATCTAATTGTGGGGAAAGGACCAAATGAGAGAGATAAGTGCGCCGGTCTTATTTCCACAGACCCAACTGAACCTCCCATACATCATGATCCTACAAGCATATAAAAGCCAATGTCAAAAAAATGTGATATTCTAGACCATGGGGTTGCAAAGTGTCGGATATGACTGAGTGACTAAGCACACATATTAGGCCAAGTGGTTGTACTTAGTTGCTCAGTCATGTCTGACTCTTTGCGATCCCATGGACTGTAGCCCACCAGGCTCCTCTGTCCATGGAGATTCTCCAGTCAAGAATGCTGGAGTGGGTTGCCATGTCCTGCTCCAGGGGATCTTCCCAACCCAGGGATCAAACCCAGGTCTCCCACATTGCAGGTGGATTCTTTACTTTCTGCGCAACCAGGGAAGCCCTTGGATATTCTTATTATTATTTAAATAAGATTACATATGGAAATTTAATACAATACAATACAATTTTTATATAATAAAAATTATAAACGGGGGCCTTACTGGTTAAAATGAGAACCTTCCTGAACCACTTCCACTCAATCCCTCGCACTTCATGGAGCACAGTTTAAGAACTGCTGTTCAATGATTCCCTCAGAGATGTTAATTCTGATCTGATCTTTTAACACATTCCATCTACTTGTTAAAAATTCTCTTATTTTCTCTGATGAAGACTCCCTGCCCTTTAAGAGATCTACCCTTCACTCCAGTCACTTAAATGGCTCAAGAGTAGGCCAGCTATAACCAGTTTATTATCGACTATTGAGAGGGTTAAGACTGGTTCCCTTATGATCTCTGGTGAGTGACTTTGGCAAAATCAGGGTTATTCTACCTAAAAAGCCTCTCTCTCCTTTCTTTTCTTTTTCTACTTCTTGTCATGGGGGTTTCTTTAATATTTTTCTTTTGGTGGCAGTATTGCTCCACTAAAATAAAACCATTCCTTCCTCCCACCCTTTGCTTTTGAAAAACACTTACAATTGTACCAAATATTTTATTTGTAAAAGTGACTTGCATCTCAGTCTGAGATTTCTGTCTAAGTTTCCTGGAACTCATCCCTAATAATTCTCTGCCCAGGTTTTCTTGATTATATAGGAAAGGAAGGTCAAGCAGATCCCATGATCTTTTCTCTGTTTCTTTTCTTCATGTTTCTCTTTTTTTCAATAACTTTTCCATAGCTATAAAATATGCACCTCCTTATTGTAGAAAATTTGGAAAATACAGAGAAGATTAAAGAAGAAAATAAATATCCATAATCCCATAAACAAGAGAGAGAACTACTGTTAAAAGTTTAAAGCAAGTCTCTCCAGTGTGTTTCCTTTGCACACATTAAATATAATTATGATCATATGGTACATATAATCTAGAATTCTAGTTTTTATCACTTATATATAATAAACATGTTTCCATGCTCTGTAATTTGAAACATTCTTAATTTATCATTCTTAATGGCTAGAATAATCTTTATATGGATGTAGCATATGCTAATTGTTGCTTCTTCTAAGATGTGACAGTTAGGTTGCTTCTAAAATATCACTATTTTAGGACTTCCCTGGTGGCACAGTGGATAAGAAGCCACAACCACTAAGCCTGCACTCTAGAGCCCACAAGCTGCAACTACTGAGCCTATGTGCCACAACTACTGAGACTGTGTGCTGCAACAACTGAATCCTACACACTCTAGAGTGTGCACACCACAACTACTGAGCCCACCTGGTGCAACTACTGAAGCCTGCACACTTAGAGCATATGCTCCACAACAAGAGAAATCACCACAATGAGAGACCCATGCACTTCAACAAAGCATAGTGCCTGCTTTCAACAAGAGAAAGTCCGATCACAGAAACAGAAACCCAGCACAGCCAAAAATAAATAAATAAAATTTTATTTATTATTTTTTCATGTGTAGATTTCACTTTTATTTACTTTTTAATATAAATTTATTTATTTTAATTGGAGGCTAATTACTTTACAATATTGTAATTGTATTTGCCATACTCTGACATGAATCAGCCATGGGTGTACTTGCGTTCCCCATCCTGAACCCCACTCCCACCTCCCTCCCCATTCCATCACTCTAAGTCATCCCAGTGCACCAGCCCCGAGCACCCTGTCTCATGCATCAAAACTGGACTGGCGATCTGTTTCACGTATGATAACATACATGTTTTAATGCCATTCTCCCAAATCATCCCACCCTTGCCCTCTCCCACAGAGTCCAAAAGACTGTTCTATACATGTGTGTCTCTTTTGCTGTCTCACATATAGGGTTATTGTTACCATCTTTCTAAATTCCATATGTATGTGTTAGTATACTGTATTGGTGTTTTTCTTTCTGGCTTACTTCACTCTATAATAGGCTCCAGTTTCATCCACCTCATTAGAACTGGTTCAAATGTATTATTTTTAATAGCTGAGTAATACTCCATTGTGCATCTGTACCATGGCTGTCTTATCCATTCATCTGCCAATGGACGTCTAGGTTGCTTCCATGTCCTGGCTATTATAAACAATGCTGCGATGAACATTGGGGTACACATGTCTCTTTCAATTCTGGTTTCCTCAATGTGTATGCCCAGCAGTGGAATTGCTGGGTCGTATGGCAGTTGGTGATGGACAGGGAGGCCTGGCATGCTGCAATTTATGGGGTCGCAAAGAGTCAGACATGACTGAGCGACTGAAGTGAACTGACTGAACTGATGGCAGTTGTATTTCCAGTTTTTTAAGGAATCTCCACACTGTTCTCCATAGTGGCTGTACTAGTTTGCATTCTCAGAACAGTATAAGAGTGTTCCCTTTACTCCACAGCCTGTCCAGCATTTATTACTTGTAGACTTTTGGATCGCAGCCATTCTGACTGGTGTGAAATGGTACCTCATTGTGGTTTTGATTTGCATTTATCTGATAATAAGTGATGCTGAGCATCTTTTCATATGTTTGTTAGCAATCTGTATATCTTCTTTGAAGAAATGTCTGTTTAGTTCTTTGGCCCATTTTTTGATTGGGTCGTTTATTTTTCTGGAATTGAGCTTCAGGAGTTGCTTGTATATCAAAAATAAATAAATAAAAATTTAAAAATAACACTATTTAAAATAATACTTTTATCGAGTGAACAAACTGGGTGCTTCCTTATTTGAATGGGCAAAATGCATCTTTGAGGAAATAAGGACTGAATGGAAATAAGTTTCTACCTTATATTGAAGATATTGAGGTACTTTTTTATACTGACTTCCCCAAGTCACCTATTCAAGAAGTAGAAGATATTCCTTTAGAACTTTAAAGAATCTAAAACACAGTTTTAAAATATCTTTTTAATCGTGGTCTACTCTGAAACAAACAAGCAGTAAATCATTGAAACTGATGTTCTTAATCCTGTAATTGTATCATGCCTACCCCAAAAGATATTAAATTCATGAAACCAGGATTCTTGCACGTTTAAAAAAATTATTTATTTTTAATTGAAGGATATTTGCTTTACAATATTATGTTGGTTTCTGCCATACATCAACATGAATCAGTCATAGGTATATCTTGCACATGTTCTAAAAGGAAGTTGCTCTTCTAACCAAAGAACCCAATCCTCTTATACCCAGGAATTATGGGAGATGAAGGCAACCTTTAGGGTTTGAGATACTAACAGACAGATATCTGGCACAGCTATTTAGAAAGTTCCATCTATTACGTATGAGCTGAGTCCTTTTTGTTTTTGTTTTTTTTTTCCTGATTTAATTTTTAAAAGTATGCAAATTACTAAACTCCCCTCCTCTATCTCCACAATTTATAAGGATCCACTTAGTTTTGCATCACTCTTCTATATCTGGGTCACACATTTCCACCTACTACACCATAATCGAACATCCATTCCAGAGATGGAGAAGCACTAGATAGTAAAGGAAGTATAGGATTCTTATTATTGCCATAACCAAAATTGTAATACCTGGTACAATAAAAATATAACCCAGAAGAATAGTCATGGAACCAAAATTATCACATAAATAGTGGACTAGTTCAGTTCAGTTTAGTCGCTCAGTTGTCTCCGACTCTTTGTGAACCCATGGACTACAGCACACCAGGCCTCCCTGTCCATCACCAACTCTTGGAGTCTACCTAAACTTACGTCCGTTGAGTTGGTGATGCCACCCAACCATCTCATCCTGTCATCCCATTCTCCTCCTGCCTTCAATCTTTGCCAACATCAGGGTCTTTTCAAATGAGTCAGTTCTTCGCATCAGGTGGCCAAAGTATTGGAGTTTCAGCTTCAACATCAGTCCTTCCAATGAACACCCAGGACTGATCTCCTTTAGGATGGACTGATTGGATCTCCTTGTAGTCCAAGGGACTCTCAAGAGTCTTCTCAAACACCACAGTTTAAAAGCATCAATTCTTCGGCACTCAGCTTTCTTTACAGTCCAGCTCTTACATCCATACATGACTACTGGAAAAACTATAGCCTTGACTAGACGGAACTTGTTGGCAAAGTAATGTCTCTGCTTTTCAATATGCTATCTAAGTTGGCCATAACTTTCCTTCCAAGGAGTAAGCGTCTTTTAATTTCATGGCTGCAGTGGACTAGAATGCTTCATAAAAAGTAAATACCAAGTCACTTCAGCTGGTGGTTCCCTTTTCAGTTTAAGCTCTCTCTAACTCAGTAATTTTTAAAATTAATTAATTAATTTTAATTGGAGGCTAATTACTTTACAATATTGTAATGGCACCCCACTCCAGTACTCTTGCCTGGAAAATCCCATGGACGGAGGAGCCTGGTTGGCTGCAGTCCATGGGGTCGCAAAGAATCAGACACAACTGAGCGACTTCACTTTGACTTTTCACTTTCATGCATTGGAGAAGGAAATGGCAACCCACTCCAGTATTCTTGCCTAGAGAATCCCAGGGATGGTGGAGCCTGGTGGGCTGCTGTCTATGGGGTTGCACAAAGTCTGACATGACTGAAGCGACTTAGCAGTGGTTTTTGTATTACACTGACATGAATCAGCCATGGGTGTACATGTGTCCCCCATCCTGAACCCCCTCCCACCTCCCTACCCATCCCATCTGTCAGGGTCATTCCAGTGCACCAACCCTGAGCACCCTGTCTCATGCATCAAACCTGGACTGGCGATCTATTTTGCATATGGTAATATACATGTTTCAATGCTATTCTCTCAAATCATCCCACCCTCGCCTTCTCCCACATGGTCCAAAAGTCTGTTCTTTATCTCTGTGCCTCTTTTGCTGTCTTGCATATAGGGTCATCATTACCATCTTTCTAAATTCCATATATATGAGTTAATATACTGTATGGTGTTTTTCTTTCTGACTTACTTCACTCTCTATAATAGGATCCATTTTCATCCACTTCGTTAAAACTGATTCAAATACATTCTTTTCAATGGCTGAGTAAAATACCATTGTATTTTTAAATAGCTTTTTTCCCTGTAGTTGACATCTAATCTTATCATATTGTGATCAGAAAAGATGTTTGAAATGATTTCAATTTTTTTGAATTTACAAGGCTAGATTTATGGCCCAGGATGTGATCTATCCTGGAAAAAGTTTTGTGTGCACTTGAGAAAAAGGTGAAATCCATTTTGGGGGGGTGAAATGTCCTATAGATATCAATTAGGTCTAACTGGTCCATTGTATCATTTAAAACTTGTGCTTCCTTGTTAATTTTCTGTTTGGTTGATCTATCCATAGGTGTGAGTCGGGTACTAAAGCCTCCCACTATTACTGTGTTACGGTTAATTTCCCCTTTCATACTTGTTAGCATTTTCCTTATATATTGTGGTGCTCCTATGTTGGATGCATATATATTTATAATTTGTATATCTCCTTCTTGGATTGATCCACTAATCATTATGTAGGGTCCTTGTTTGTCTCTTTTCACTGCCATTATTTCAAAGTCTATTTTATCTGATATGAGTGTTGCCACTCGTGCTTTCTTTTGGTCTCCATTTGCATGAAACATCTTTTCCAGCCCTTCACTTTCAGCCCACATGTGTCCCTTGTTTTGAGGTGGGTCTCTTGAAGACAGTGTATACAGGGATGTTGTTTTTGCATCCATTCAGCCAGTCTTTGTCTTTTGGTTGGAGCATTCAACCCATTTACATTTAAGGTAATTATTTATACGTGTGATCCTGTTGCCATTTACTTTGTTGCTTTGGGTTCAAGTTTATAAACCTTTTCTGTGTTTCCTGCCTAGAGAAGATCCTTTAGCATTTGTTGAAGAGCTGGTGTGGTGGTGCTGAATTCTTTCAGCTTTTGCTTGTCTGTAAAGTTTTAGATTTCTCCTTCATGTTTGAATGAGATCCTTGCTGGGTATAGTAATCTGAGTTGTAGGTTTTTCTCTTTCATCACTTTAAGTATGTCCTGCCATTCCCTTCTGGCCTGAAGAGTTTCTATTGAAAGACCAGATGTTATCCTTGTGGGAATCCCCTTGTGTGTTATTTGTTGCTTTTCCCTTGTTGCTTTTAATATTTGTTCTTTGTGTTTGATCTTTGTTAAGTTGATAAATATGTGTCTTGGGGTGTTTCACCTTGGATTTATCCTGTTTGGGACTCTCTGGGTTTCTTGGACTTGATAGCTATTTCCTTCCCCATTTTAGGGAAGTTTTCAACTATTATCTCCTCAAGTATTTTCTCATTCCCTTTCTTTTTGTCTGCTTCTTGGACACTGATGATTCAAATATTGGTGTGTTTAACATCGTCCCAGAGGTTTCTGAGGTTGTCTGCATTTCTCTTAATTCTTTTTTCTTTTTTCCTCTTTGCTTCATTTATTTCCACTATTCTTTCTTCTACCTCACTTATCATATCTTCTGCCTCTGTTATTCTTTTGTTGGTTACCTCCAGAGTGCTTTTGATCTCAGTTATTGCATTATTCATTATTGATTGACTCTAAATTTCTTCTAGGTCCTTGTTAAACATTTCTTGCATCTTCTCAATCCTTGTCTCCAGACTATTTATCTGTAACTTCGTTTTGTTTTCAAGATTTTGGATCATCTTTACTATCATTGTTCTGAATTCTTTTTCAGGTAGACTCCCTATCTCCTCTTCTTTTTTTTTTTTTTTTGGTTTGTTGGGCATTTATCATGCTCCTTTACCTGCTGAATATTTTTCCACCTTTTTGTTTTGCTTAGATTGCTGTGTTTGAGGTGACCTTTCTGTAGGCTGGAAGCTTTTGGTTCCTCTTTATTGTGGAGGTTGCTTCCTATAGTTGGGGTTGGACTAGTGGCTTGTAGAGGTTTCTTGGTTAGGGGATCTTTTGTCTTTGTTCTGGTGGGTAGAGCTGTATCTCTTCTCTCTGGAGTGCAATTAAGTGTCCAGTAGTAACTTTTGAGGTGTCTATGGGTTTGGTGTGACTTTGGGCAACCTGTATTTTAATGCTCAGGTCTGTGTTCCTGCATTGCTGGAGAATTAGCATGGTATGTCTTTCTCTGGAACTTATTGGCACTTGGGTGGAGCATGGTTTCAGGGTAGGTATGGAGGCTTTTGCATGAGCTCTTGTTGATTAATATTCCCTGGAGTCAGGAGTTTTCTGGTGTTCTCAAGTTTTGGATTTAAGCCTCCTGCCATTGGCTTTCAGTCTTATACTTACAGTAGCCTCAAGAGTTCTCCATCCATACAGCACAGATGATAAAATATCTAGATTAAGGGAGGAAAGATTCTCCACTGTGAGGGACACCCAGAGAGGTTCACAGAGTTACATGGAGAAAAGAAGAGGGAGGAGGGAGGTAGAGGTGACCAGGAGGAGAAGAGGGAGAGTCAAAAGGGGAGAGGCCAATCAAGCCAGTAATCGGTTTCCTAAGTGTTCTCCACAGCCCAGAAGACCCAGAGAGATTCACAGAGTTAAGCAGAGAAGATAAGGGGGAGAGAGGAGATAGAGGTGACCTGGGGGAGAAAAGGGAAAGTCAAAAGGGGAGAGAACAATCAAGCCAGTAATCACACCCCTAAGTAAAAATGGGTACTGAAGACTAGATTCTTGGTACGAAATTGATAACAAATACTGAAAAGCAAACATCAAAAATCTAGAGTAGAGGTTAGGCTCTAAAAAATACAATATTAAAAATACAAAACAAAATCAATCACAAAAATTGTGAAAAAAATATATATGAAATTTTCTTTAAAAATTGAATCTTTTTGGGGGAGGTAATAGAAGGTTATAAAAATGAAAATTAAAGGAGTAATAAAGTAAAAATAAAAAATTAAATAGTTTTTAAATATTAAAAAAAATGATAAGAGTAAAAAATATATCTAGGAATGTCTCTGGAGCTGTTGAGAGGTGTGTGGGGTCAGTTCATTTCCAGATAGTTCCTTGTTCCAGTTTATACTTCTTCTCAAGGTCTATAGGCCCCTTCCAATGCTTAGTCAATGCTAACTGCAGGGTTTTAATCTGTTGTACCTACCACTTCCAGAGCAGTTCTCTCTTCTTTGTTTATTTTGGCTTCCTCTGTTTGCAAGTCTCTTCAGTGTCTAATTTCCACTCTGACATAATGGGTCAAAGGTGGTCACTTATTTAGGCTCACTTGTTCAGTTGTGTTGTGGGAAGGGAGAAACATTGCAAACAAATATCACTGGCATGTGTGGAGAGTGCTCGCAGTGTATGGACCACACTGGGTTTGCCCCAGCTCATGGTGGTGTGTGTTTTCCTGGTCTACATTGCTCATGCTCCAGGTTGTTCTGTAGGGGTACTTTCCAAAGTGGTCCTGCATTTCATGTACTTCCCAGGTCTAAGCTGCTCAGGTTCAGGTTCTTGGGTATTCCATAAAGGCACAGACTCGGTTGAGTGTGTGTTTTGTGCCCTTTCCAGGTCCGGGCAGCTCAGGCAACCAGGTTCTTGGCCAGTGCACTGTCCCAGGTAGGCCGTGTACCTTAATCACCTCCCTGGTCTTGGCCACTCCGTTTCCCAGGTGCACCACGAGAGTGCCGTCTCAAGTGTGTCATGTGTCTCCTCTGGGGAGCTGATCTCAGGCTGTGACTCTCCTGGCAGATGTCAACCATCCAGGATCCCAGAAAGATGTGGTTAGCAACTGGAAGCCCATTCACAGTTTGGTGGAGGATGCCATCTCTGGGGCTGAGATTGCCCCTTGCCTTCTGGTGCTGGCTGTTGCATGCCTGCCTCTCTGCCTCCACCAGGGGCATGGGCCAGTCCGCAACTGGCTAGCTCTCCTTTGGTATTCACTCAATCCTTTGTTCTGTGAGTGGACCAGGCTGTGCCTTAGGTTAGAGCTTTTCAGGGGGAAGTTTTCTCTCTCTCTCTCTCTCTCTCTCTCTCTCTCTCTCTTTCTCTCTCTGGCTATCCCACAGTTTTGGTTGCTATCTCATGTTAGCTCCCTCAGATTGTCCTCAGGGCATTCAAGCCTGGTCTTTACCCTAAGCATGCAATGCATGATCCCTGTATAGCCCCCATTTGCTGGTGGCAGACACGAGCATCTGGACTACTTCTCCACTGGGAGTTGTGGTTAGGTGCATATTCTGTGTTTTATTTTCCTTCCAGTTATGTTATCCTCTGAGATTCCAAATCTCCCCACAGACCCACCAGTGAGAGGGTTCCTGCTGTTTGGAAATGTCTCCTCCTTCATGTCTCCCTCCTCAGGACAGGTCTCCATACCTAACTCTTTTTGTCTCTCTTTTTGTGTTTTATATTTTGTCCTACCTCCTTTCAAAGGGAATGAGTTGCCTTTCTAGGTGCCTGGTGTCCTCCGCCAGCATTCAGAAGTTGTTTTGTGGAAGTTGCTCAGCATTCAAATGATCTTTTTTGTGGGAGAGAGCAAATGGTCAAATTTGTAGGGGAGAAAGTGGTCTCTCCGTCCTATTCCTCTGCCATCTTAGGACCGCCTAACTCTGAGTTAGGACTCAGACATATATATATATATATATATATATATATATATATATATATATATATATATATATATCCAGCTGGATGAAGCACAAGCTGGAATCAAGATTGCCAGGAGAAATATCAATAACCTCAGAAATGCAAATGGTCAAATTTGTAGCAGAGAAAGTGGTCTCTCCGTCCTATTCCTCTGCCATCTTAGGACCGCCTAACTCTGAGTTAGGACTCAGACATATATATATATAATCTCCAGCTGGATGAAGCACAAGCTGGAATCAAGATTGCCAGGAGAAATATCAATAACCTCAGAAATGCAAATGACACCACTCTTATGGCAGAAAGTGAAGAGGAACTAAAGAGCCTCTTGATGAAAGTGGAAGAAGAGAGTGAAAAAGATGGCCTAAAACTCAACATTCAGGAAACGAAGAGCATGCCACCTGGTTCCATCACTTCATGGCAAATAGATGGGGAAACAATGGAAACAGTGAGAGACTTTATTCTTTTGGGCTCCCAAATCACTGCAGATGGTGACTGTAGCCATGAAATTAAAAGATGCTTGCTCCTCTGAAGAAAAGCTATGACCAACCTAGACAGCATATTAAGAGACATTACTTTGCTGACAAAGGCCCATTTAGTCAAAGCTCTGGTTTTTCCAATAGTCTTGTATGGATGTGAGAGTTGCACCATAAAGAAAGCTGAGCACCGAAGAATTGATGGTGTTGGAGAAGACTCTTGTGAGTCCCTTGGACTGCAAGGAGATCAGCCCAGTCAATCCTAAAGGAAATCAGTCCTGAATATTCGTTGGAAGGACTGATGTTTAAGCTGAAACTCCAATAGTTTGGCCACGTGTTGTGAAGAACTGACTCATTTGAAAAGACCCTGATGCTGGAATAGATTGAAGGCAGGCAGAGAAGGGGGTGACAGAGGATGAAATGGTTGGATGGCATCACCATCTCGATGGACATGAGTTTGAGCAAACTCTGGGAGTTGATGATGGACAGGGAATCCTGGCGTGCTGCAGTCCATGGGATCACAAAGAGTCAGACACAATTGAGTGACCGAACTGAATATATAAATATTCAGACATTCCAGACTTTCTTGATGACCCCAGTCCAGACTGAGTGCTGAATTTAACATAGAAATAAATACAAAAGTAAGATAGTTTATTTTGCGGATATATAAAAAATCAGAGCTATCATCACTGAGTATTTGTGGAAAACCTTTTTTTTTCTTCAAACTATACCTGGTTGAAAAAGGAAGGCATCATTTATCCAACTCCTATCTCTCTTCCTATCTTTTCAAAAACCTCATCGGTCTCTGTGTTTTCAGGTTATTGACTATTGGAAGAGAGATGAAGGAAACAAAAATAGAAAAATTGGATATAGAAAAAGTTTATGACTACAAAATTAACAAAAATCCTGGTATGGTCTTCACGAATGTCTTTCTATTGATGCTATCTGAAAGATTTCATTGTACATTTTGTTTGTTTTTTGCATACAAACCTCCACTCCAATCTTGGTACTCATTTTATCTACATCATGTAGACACTTTTATCATGAAGGTTCACTTTGCTAGACTTCAGTTCTAAAGAGGCATTGTGTGTGTTAGTTGCTTAGTCATGTCTTACTCTGCAACCCCAGAGACCGCAGCCCACCAGGCCCCTCCATTCATGGGATTCTCCAGGCAAGAACACTGGAGTGGGTTGCCATTTCCTTCTCCAAAAGAAACTATAGAAAGAAAGAAAGGGAAGTTGCTCAGTCGTGTCTGACTCTTTGCAACCCCATGGACTGTAGCCTACCAGGCTCTTCCATCCATGGAATTTTCCAGGCAAGAGTACTAGAGTGGGTTACCATTTCCCTCTCCAAACAGGCATTGCTGCTGCTGCTGCTAAGTCGCTTCAGTCGTGTCCAACTCTATGAGACTCCATAGATGGCAGCACACCGGGCTCCCCTGTCCCCGGGATTCTCCAGGCAAGAACACTGGAGTGGGTTGCCATTTCCTTCTCCAATGCAGGAAAGTGAAAAGTGAAAGTGAAGTCGCTCAGTCGTGTCTGACTCTTCGCGACCCCATGGACTGCAGCCTACCAAGCTCCTCCGTCCATGGGATTTTCCAGGCAAGAGTACTGGAGTGGGGTGCCATTGCCTTCTCCGAAAGAGGCATTAGATCATAACAATTTAAAGGACATGCTTGCAGATTGATCTCAATCTAAATTCTAGCTCAACCATTTAGTATGCATGTCTTTGTTTAAGCATACATGCTCAGTCGCTCAGTCCTGTCTGGCTCTTTGTGACTCCATGGACTGTAACCTGCCAGGCTCCTCTGTTCACAGAATTTTGCAGGCAAGAATACTAGAGTGGGTTGCCATTTCCTACTCCAGGGGATCTTCCCGACCCAAGGATCAAACCTGAATCTCCAGCCTATCTCTTGCATTGCAGGCTGATTCTTTATCACTGAGCCACCAGCAAAGCCACCTTTACACAAGACACACCTCAATTTGTGTACCAGCAAAACCCAAAGGTTAGACTATATTACTTTTATATTTATTTCTATATTAAATTTAGCACTCAGTGTGGACTGGGGTCGTCAAGAAAGCTTGGAATGTCGGGAAAGGAGGATAATAATGTAAACTACTAAAGCATGGAAAAGTTCTAGAAAGAATAAAAAAAAAAAAAAATCTATTGCTTTATGGCATTGGCCATATCTTCTGACCTTCGCATCCTTCTTGATTTGTTTCTCTCATTTTTTATTACTCTGTGATTTTATAAAACAGTGAGTTACTTTCTTGAACAAATGTTTAAATATAAATGAGTGTGGAAAGTTATCAGTATGAAAGCTCAGAGCAAGCACAACTGATATTGTGTAAGGAAAGAACAACATTGCTGCAAATGAAGGCTGAAAAAGTCTTTGAGTTTCATAGTCTGGCTTCAGTTTCTCTGAGCATTTATAAACCCATTCTAGACAAAGCCTCTGGTGAATCCAGGGAACTTAGGCTCACCAATGTGGAGATAATCTAGCAGGGCAATAGAGTGAGTTAGATAATGAACTTCTGACAAGAAGTTATATCCTTCTAAACCTACCATGGCCAATCTTCTCTCCGGAGCAGTTAAAAGCAAAACACTTTATTGAAAGCTTATTAATCAGGGTAAGCTAGTGAGCATAACAAATTTTCAGTAGATTAACACAGTAAAATTTTATTTTAAATTTTATTTGTTGTTGTTTAGTCTCTAAGTCGTGTCCAGCTCTTTTGTGATCCCATGGATTGTAGCCCATGAGGCTCCTCTGTTCATGGGATTCTCAGGTAAGAATACTGGAGTGGGTTGCTGTGCCTTCCTCCAGGGAGTCTTTCTGACCCAGGGATTGAACCCAAGCCTCTTGCATCTCCTGCATTTCAGGTGGATTCATTATACTGAGCCACCAGGGAAGCCCATTTTAAACACACACCACAGTCCAATGTAGGAAGGCAGGGTGAACTTTCTATGTCATCATCCCCAGTTGATCCATACAGCATTGAGAGGAAATTAGAAATTCCAAGAGTACTTATTCTGAGAAAGCTAAGTACTCAGAAGAATCTGGGCCAAACCCACCTAGGTATTCTGCCCTAAGATTATAAAAATAAATGGTCTTATAGCAGCAGGAATCTTGTTGATGACTGTCCTTGGCATGTCTGTATTAAATTCCACTGCACCAGTCTAGACTGGTTGCTTTCAACACTTGGTGCAAAGCTGGGATCTCCCTTTACTTTATCCTAGGGATTCATTTTGACCCTTTCATGTGTTTGGTTTCCAGTTTTATCTATCCTGTGTCTTTCTCTTTTGTATTTATTACCAGTTTTGGTGGCATACATCTTCATATTGCTACATGAGGAATGGTGCATGACAGGTAAAGTTTTTTGAATTTTTATATATTAGTTTGCTAGGGCCGCCATGACAAAGTACTACAAACTGAGTGGTGTGACCAACAAAAATGTGTTATTCCAAAGTTAAGGAGTCAGAAGATTTGACTTCTTTTGAGGGTTGTAACAGAGAAACTGTTCTGTAGGGCTTTTGAAACATGTGGTGGATTGACAATGCCAAAGCCAATGCCAATCTTTGGCATTCTTTGGCTTGTAGATGCACCATCCCAATCTCTGTCTTCAGGGTCACATGGTGTTCTCACTATGTGTGTATATCAGTGTCTGAATTTCCCCATTTTAAAGGATATCAGTCATAAGAGATTAAGGGCCCAGGCTATTCCAATATGATATCATATTAACTAAAATGGTATCTTCAATAACTTTATTTCCAAATGAGATCACATTATAAAGTACTGGGGGTTAGGATTTTAACATACGAATTAGGAGACATAATTCAATCCACAACATTTCACATATCTGAAAATGTCTTCATGCTTTCCTAAAATGTCATTACATTGAAGGCTAGAAATAATTTTCTTTCAGATTTTGAAAACATTTCTTCTTTATTGTGTAGCTTCTAGTGCTGCCTGTTGAGAAATCTAAAGTTATTTGAATTCCTAATTTTTCACATGTGACTTGTTCAAATTTCTCTAGAATCTTTAAAATCTTTTCTTTTTTACAAGCACTCTGAAATCTTACAATAATGTCACTTGGTGTGGAAATATTTTCATCACTGTTACAGGTACCTTGTGGACCTTTTCTAGGAACCCATGGCTCTAAGTCCTGGGATTTTCTTGAATTTGTTAATAGTTTGATATTTCTTGCTTCTACTTTTAATGTTCTCTCTCCCTTGGAACTCATCATATGGTTGTTATATCCTCTGGACTGGCCCTCTAATTTTCTTTTCTCTTCTATATCCTATTTATCTGTTGTTTTTTCCATTTTCTGAGATTTATTCAAATATCTTCAAATTTTTCTATCAAGTTTTAAATTTTTTGCTGTCATGTTTTTAAGTTCCATGATGGTTTTTGTTTTCTGAGTGCTTCATTTGTGTAACATCCTATTCTTATTTGTTTGTATCTCTGCCTGCATAATCTCCATTTGCTATAAATTGCCTTTTCTTTTTGTCTTCTCAGCTGTTTCATAACTCTTAGTTGTCTGGTATTACTTCCTTTTATTGATTGTAATCTTAGAGTTCAATCCTAAAGGAAATCAGTCCTGAATATTCATTGAAAGGACTGATGCTGATGCTGAAGCTCCAATACTTTGGCCACCTGATGCAAATAACTGATTCACTGGAAAAGACCCTGATGCTGGGAAAGATTAACGGCAGGAGGAGAAGGTTGGATGAGGATGAGATGGAAGAGGATGAGATGGTTGGATGGCATAAAAAACTCAATGGACATGAATTTGAGCAAACTCCGGGAGTTGGTGATGGACAGGCAAGCTTGGTGTGCTGCAGTTCATGGGGTCATAGAGTCAGACATGACTGAGTGACTGAAGTGAACTGAATCTTTGCGCTCATATTTATGACTTCTTGACTGTGAGCCTCATTTTAAGCTTATATCACTGCACTTCATTTTAAGGTTATACAAGTTTATATCACTTCATTTTAAGGTTATGATTATATCCTTTCTCTTAAAAGTGGTCAATTTGATGCCCACCCCAAATACTCTTCCAGTTTCCTGCCTAAAAGGCAAAGACTTATCTGCCAACTTTCTGAGAGCCCAGTGGAAGAAGAAGGCTTAGGGGAGGTAGTTTCGGTTCAGTATAATAGTCCTATCCTCAGCTACAGCTGGTGTCCTTCAGTCAAGATATCTTTTGTTTTACCCTCCCTAGAAAATAAATGCCCAAATCTCTGTCAGGGTGTAGAAAGGAATCGCCCAATTCCATTCACAGTAATATAGAGTGCCAAAAGTGAAAGTTGCTCAGTCATGTCTGACTCTGCAACCCCATGGACTGTAGTCCATGGAATTCTCTAGGCCAGAATACTGGAGTCTTTCCCTTCTCCAGGGGATCTTCCTGATCTTGGAATCAAACCAGGATTTCCTGCATTGCAGGCAGATTCTTTACCAACTGAGCTATGAGGGAAGTATAGAGTGCCACCTAGTGCTCAAATCTGTTTGTCAGTTTTCTAGTAATACCCCTTTTCTTAGTATCCTTTATGGTAGACACTAAGGAAATGCAACAATAATTCAGCTTTCCACATTTCACTTCCCAATCTCCTTTGGAGGTTAAACACAGTCATGTGAATTGTTTTGGCCTTGAAATGTGAGCAGGTGAAGCATGTCA
Source organism: Capra hircus (assembly GCF_001704415.2). Classification (NCBI taxonomy): domain Eukaryota; kingdom Metazoa; phylum Chordata; class Mammalia; order Artiodactyla; family Bovidae; genus Capra; species Capra hircus. The sequence goes on along the minus strand of NW_017189516.1, from coordinate 3,978,390 downwards.
TTTCCAAGCAGAATGCTTAGGAACAAATGTATGGTTTGCCATGTTATTTTTTTCCTGCTATGTCAATTGTTTCAAGATGAAGCCCCCACAAGCCTCATTTCCTGAGTGATTACACTACACATGTAGTGTGAGCGATAAACAAATCTTTCAATGTTTTAAACCTATCAGATTATAGTTACCATAGTATAACTTAGCCTATTGATCACAGACTCCACTTTATCCTTACTTCCAAATTAAATGTTGCCATAATTCCTGAAATTTTTGAATATGGTTCAACATAAAACTTATTTGCTGTTAGCTTTCTCCCATTCCTAGCTTAGGATCATGCTTCCTTTTTTCTTTCTAAAATATTATTTATTTATTTTATTTTTGGTTGTGCTGAGTGTTCATTGCTGCCTGGGCTTTTTTTCTAGTTGCAGGCCAGTGGGGGCTACTGTCTAGTTGTGGTACACAGGCTCCTCATTGCAGTGGCTTCTCTTGTTGCAGATCACAAGCTCTAGGGCATGCTGGCTTCAGTAGTTGCAGCATATGGATTCAGTAATTGTGACTCCCAGGCTGTAGAGCACAGGTACAAAAGTTGTGACACATGGGTTTAGTTGCTCCGTGGCATGTGGGATCTTCCTGGATCAGGGATCAAACCTGTGTCTCCTGCATTGGCAAGTGAATTATTTACCACTGAGCCACCAGGGAAGCCCAAGATCATGTTTTCTTGAGCATGATAAGTTGGCTGCTACTTGTCCATCTACATTCTATTTGCTAAACCTAACTGCTTCTATCCTCTCTCTTATTTCCACCTTCCTTTTGGATGTATGGCTTTAAGAAAGATTCCTTTGCTTTATTTTTAGTGAGGTTTCAAGAGGTAATGAAAGTATATGTGCATGTTCAAGGTGCCACCTTTACTCAGAAGTTTTCACTCCAAATGAACTTGAAGGAAAATTGAAGGACATGCTGCTTTTTGGACCCACTGTCTGAGATCCTGTGGACTCCTGCCACCTGCTACAGTTTGAGATGTTGAGGAGAGCCACTCATGACTTCCAGAGTCTGGGTCAATGAAGTAATATTTTTGTAAGGCTTTTTGTTCACCATAAGGGCTCTAGGGCGTGAATGTACTTTCCACACTCTAATATCCAGTTGAATTTCTGCCAAAATACTTGCCTTAGATATTGGGCCTGGCATCAGCCTTCAGTGCATAGAACCAATCAAGTATCATATGTCTTGCAGAATTTTTAATTTTCTAGTGGCAGCATTACTGGCACATGCTTACATTTTGGGGGATTCCTTAGGCCCTTTATTATTTTTAATTTTAAATTTATTTATTTTTAATTGAAAGATGATTGCTTTATAGAATAGTGTTGGTTTCTGCCAAACATCAATATGAATTAGCCATAGGTATAACTATCTCCTGTCCCTTTTGAACCTCCCTCCTATCTCCCTCCCCATCTCACCCATCTAGACTGTTACAGAGTCCCTGTTTGCGTTCCCTGAATCATACAGCAAATTCCCATTGGCTATCTATTTTACATATGGTAATGTAAGTTTCCATGTTACTCTCTCCATACACCCCACTCTCTCCTTCCTCCCCCTCCCCATGTCCATAAGTCTGTTCCCTATGTCTGTCTCCATTGCTGCTCTGCAAATAATTTCATCTGTACCATCTTTCTAGATTCCATATATATGTGTTAGTATATGATATTTGTTTTTGTCTTTCTGACTTACTTCACTCTGTATAATAGATTCTAGGTTCATCCACCTCATTAGAACTGATTCAAATGTGTTCCTTTTTACGGCTTAGTAATATTCAATTGTATGTATGTAAATTTTCTAAAACTAGAAAATTAAAAATTCTGCAAGACATATGATACTTGATTGGTTCTATACACTGAAGGCTGATTCATGCCCTAGAGCCCTTATGGTGAACAAAAAGCCTTTCAAAAATATCACTTCATTGACCCAGACTCTGGAAGTCATGAGTGGCTCTCAACATCTCAAACTGTAGCAGGTGGCAGGAGTCCACAGGATCTCAGACAGTGGGCCCAAAAAGCAGTGGGTCCACAGCTTCTTTATCCATTCATCTGTCAATGGACGTCTAGGTTGTTTCCATGTTCCAGTTATTGTAAATGGTGCTGCAATGAACATTGGGATACATGTGTCTTTTTCAATTTTTGTTTCCTCAGGGTATATGCCTAGGAGTGGGATTGCTGAGTCATATGGTGGTTTTATTCCTAGATTTTAAGGAATAGCCATACTGTCTTCCATAATGGGTGTATCAATTTAAATTCCCACCAACAGTGTGAGAGGGTTCCCTTTTCTCCACAGCCTCTCCAGCCTTTATTGTTTGTAGGCTTTTTGATTATGATAATTCTGACCAGTATGAGGTGATATTATACTTTTGACTTGCCTTTCTATAATAATGAGCAATGTTGAGCATCTTTTCATGTGTTTGTTAGCCACCTGTATGTCTTCTTTGGAGAAATGTCTGTTTAGTTCTTTTCTCCACTTTTTGATTGGGTTCTTTGTTTTTCTGGAATTGACTCGTATAAGCTGCTTTTGTATTTTGGAGATTAATCCTTTGTCAGTTGTTTCATTTGCTATTATTTTCTCCCATTCTAAGGGTTGTCTTTTCACCTTGCTTATAGTTTCCTTTGCTGTGCAAAAGCTTTTAAGTTTAATTTGGTCCCATTTGTTTATTATTTTTTTTAATTTTCATTACTGTAGCAGGTGGGTCATAGAGGATCTTTCTGTGATTGATGTCAGAAAGTATTCTGCCTATGGTTTCCTCTAAGAGTTTTATAATTTCTGGTCTTACATTTACGTCTGTAATCTATTTTGAGTGTAATCTTTGTGTGTGATGATAGGAAGTGCTCTAATTTCATTCTTTTATGTGTAGCTGTCCAGTTTTCCCAGCACCACTTATTGAAGAGACTATCTTTGCCCCGTTTTATATTCTTGCCTCCTTTGGAAAAGATAAGTTACCCATAGGTGCATGGGTTTATCTCTGGGTTTTCTATCTTGTTCCATTGGTCTATGCTTCTGATTTTGTGCGAGTAGCATGCTGTCTTGATGGCTGCAGCTTTGTGGTATAGTCTGAAGTCAGGAAGGTGGATTCCTCCAGTTCCATTCTTCTTTCTCAATATTGCTTTGGCTATTAAGGGTCTTTTATGTTTCCATATGAATTGTGAATTTTTTTGTTTTAGTTCTGTGAAAAATGCCATTGGTAATTTGATAGGGATTGCATTGAATCTGTAGATTGCATTTGGTAGTATAGTTATTTTCACAATGTTGATTTTGTTCCAACCCAGAAACATGGAATATCTCTCCATCTGTTTATGTTGTCTTTGATTTCTTTCATCAGCATCTTACAGTTTTCTGTATACAGTTCTTTTGTCTCCTTAAGTTGGTTTATTCCTAAATTTTTTTTTGTTGCAACAGTGAATGGGATTGATTCCTTAATTTTTCTTTCTGATTTTTCATTGTTAGAATATAGGGATGTAAGTGAAGGGGGCCTTTATTAATATACCCTGAGATTTTCCCATGTTTTGGCTCCTGGGGAGGCAAGACAGTAGTGTGCAATACATGGGGAAGGTATGTGGTCATGAGAAATATTCAATCGCTTTGGGGATCTGTGTTTTCATTGGTAAGTTATGTCCTAAAAGACAAGAGCTGTACAAGAGTCACCTGAGGCTGACCTATCTGAGACCCTAAGGAGTTCTGGCCAGAGCCTTAGAGAATCTAAGTTATAGACTATGTTTGTCTACTAACTCCCTCTGTGATCTTGAACAATTTCACCTCCCTGAGCCTCTCAGTTTCTTAAAGTCTCTTCCAGCTCAAATATTCTAATTCATGAAACTTTAATGATGCTGGGGATTGACCTGCTCAGGGTAATAATGGTTTAAGAAGAGAAATGAATAGGCTGGTTATATCCCCTTCCCAGGGGATATAAAATGTTTTCTCAATTAAATGCACATCTTCTGAACCAGTTTGCAGTTAGCAAGGGCTGTGTGAGTCAGCTTTATGATGAGGCTGCATAGACAGGAATTCAGAATTTAGGAAGTAGATGGTGACAGACACATAATGATTCTCACCTGTCACACAGTAAAGCAGGAGTATGGTGCTTACAGCTGACAGTCACATTTTAGTCAGGGCCACAGAGAGGCTGAAGAGGTTTCAGGGCTGTGACCAGGATGATAATGGTACTCTGAACTATGCCACATGAAGAGCAGAAGGGCTTGGGGATAAGTAGCTAGAATAAGACCACAGGAAGGTCTGGGCTCTTGCTTTTAGCTGTCTTGTGAGGGAGAAGAGTGACTTCAAACAATGGAGTTTGGCAGGTAGATGTAACAGAGCTACGTCAAGTTAATAGGAAGGTCTTGCTAACTTTTAGAAGCATAGGATGCCTCAAAATGCAGTGGGTTTCTGTTGAATGTGTTTAAGGAGCGACTCAATTACCATTTGATAAGAAAAATGTAGAAAGGGTCAGATATCAGGTGAGGAAGTAGATCAAATAATCCAAAATATCAGAGCACCATTCAAATCCTGAGTCAATCACCAAGGTACTGGGAAGGGAATTTTAATCATGAGGTCTGAAATTCAGCACAGAATAAATACCTATATACCACCATTTATAATGTAATTCCTGCCCATTGGCCTCTGGACAAATATCTGATTGCCATCTTGGAGTTGTTGTTTAGTCACTCAGTCATATCCAATTCTTTTGTGACCCCTACTGTAGCCCACCAGGCTCCTCTGTCCATGGGATTTCATAGGCAAGAATACTGGAGTGGGTTCCCTTCTCCTTTCCATTCCCTTCTCCATGGGATCTTTCTGACCCAAGGATTGAAACCACATCTCCTGAATTGGCAGGCGGATTCTTTACCACTGAGCCACCAGGGAAGCCCTGCCATCCTATAGAGTACATCTTAAATTCAGCAATTTTGTCATTGTTTCCCCAAATTCTAAATTTATGTCTTGTTCAGTCTGTAGCATTATTTTCTGTTTCAAGTGTAATTTGAATATTTGAATTATAATGTCATAACATTTGCTATTCAAATATGATAATGAATATAAAGGTGTTTAATAAGTTATAAAGTGCCACAGAAAAATACAGGATTATTAATGTTACACTGGTCTAAGTATAATCTGGTCTCTGACAGATTCAAAAGAAGGGCAGCTTCCCTAAGGTAGGAAGAGGTAGATGGCTTACTAAGTGATTCCCTCTAAGACCTCTGACTAATAATTGCTAACCTTACAATTACTTCTAGAATCATCTACATTTCCCTCTAGAGACATGTGGAAAGAAAATGAAGAGAGATGATTGAACACTATGAGTAGTTGGAGGTAGGAGATTGCAGAGTATAATGTCGTTCAGTTGCCCAGTCTTTTCTGACTCTTTGTGACTCCATGGACTGCAGCACGAAAAGGCCTCCCTCTCCCTCACCATCTCCTAGAATTTGCCCAAGTTCATGTCTATTGCATCGGTGATACCATCCAGCCATCTCGTATTCTGACGTGCTCTTCTTCTTCTACCCTCAATCTTTCCCAGTATCAGGGACTTTTCCAAACAGTTGACTGTTTGCATCAGGTGACCAAACTTCACCTTCAGCTTCAGCATCAGTCCATCCAATGAGTATTCAGGGTTTATTTTCTTTAAGATTGACTGGTTTGATCTTCTTGCTGTCCAAAGGACTGTCAGAAGTCACAGAGTATAACAGCAGGGCTATATAAAAGATTGCAAGAGTGGGGATGGGTATAACAGAAACAAGAATAGAACATACAGAGGCCAATGAGAATTAAATAGTCAGTGTTGTATGCAGATGCTCTCTGTATTTTTAAAATACAAATTTTAGATATTTGTTCATTTGTACAAGACTGTTTAGGTGGTGCCACCTCAGGATAGAAATTGTTGTCCAAAGCCTAGGGACTTTAAAAGTACAAAAGCCTCTACTTTCTTTGGCACAGGTATGATGGGTGGGAAACTTCATCTCTGCAAATGGGTTGGATAAAGAACTAGTATATTGGGAAAGGGAATTATATCCCTGGAATGAACTCTGAGGCTGGCAAGAACAGTTGATATTCTTTCCTACTCCCAGCTGTTTCTAAGAAACAAGCATTGTTTACTTTTTGAAGAGGAGGGAAAAAAATGACACTTTTTTTTTCACCAGGGAGGAAAAAAGATGCCTCTGTCAGATTGTCTTTGGGCTTGGGCTTGTTTATTTATTAGCTGCTAGGAATCAACTGTTTTCTGAAGCCAAGGCCCAGGTCACAGGGCCTATATAATGAGAGGATGTATCATTAATGAGCAGTGGATATCAGCATCAACTGTGAATAGTAACACCTCAGTATTATTTGTGATTAAAACTCTTCTCAGCTATTCTCTCTCCTTTTTCTCCTTGGCTTCTGATTCCCTCTGTTCTCTTTTCATTTTTTGCTCTCTTTGTCTTTTATTTCTTAATCTCTCTTTCCTAATTCTTTCCCATTATCCCTGTTCTACATTTTATTTTTCTTCTCCTCCCTATCTGTGGATTTCCTTTGCTTATCATTACCAGCTGGCTCAGGCGCCATGCAGATGTGCCTCCACTTTTCCATTCCCAGCGTTTTTTCTAAAAAGAAAAAAAGACAGATGCAAAACCCTTATTAGCTCATCTGCTTGGTCTCCCAGCCAGGGAAAGATTGCTCCCCAGATAGGTTCTACTTTACCTTACTTCAATTCAATGTGAAATGACTCAAACCAATCGACTTCCACATCTTCCTTAGGGATGATCATTTCATTGTTTAATACTACATGCTTTCAATTTTTCCTTCTTGGTCTAATATTTCCTTTGCTTCACTTTAACTCACTACTCTTGGTTAGGATATCTGGGACTATCCTAAACCTTTTTGCTCCTTACTTAGTGTTTATTCCTTTCTTAGGACTTAAATGCACTTATCATACTCCCACAGAGTAATGATGCTTTTGGCCCCTAAAAAGTTCTGTTCCATGGCCACTACGCCATAAGGTAGATATTATTATCACCATTTTTAAAATATGGAAATTGAGACCCAGAGGGATTAAGAAACTTGCATAAGAATGCAGAGTTAGAAAGTAGTAGACTCGAGATCCAAAACTAGATCTGCTTGATTCCAAAGCCCGTCATGGTCTGTTCACACAAGAACAAGGCTCAGGAGAGCTTACGAAAAAAATCTCATAAAATACTTCTCTAGTTACTTGATCAGTCCTCAGGTCTAGCCCAAAATTCACCTTAAAATTAATTTTGAGTACATGAAAGGCAGCATGGCATATCAGAAGAACCTGGGCTATAGTCCTACACACACACACACACTATATATATTTGTATTTATATACATACATACATACACACACTGTAGGTGCCAGGCATTAAGCTAAGTACTTTATGTACACTAAGCTATTTTGTTTTCTGCATTTCACAGATTGAGAAACTGAAGTAAGTAAAATTAAATAATACTCAAGGTCACTCATTTATTAAATAGCAGAATTAAATCCAAAACCAGACAGTCTGACTCTAGAGTCTATGGTCTCAACTACAGCATTATCTCTTGCCAAACACAACATTATCTCTTAGTCCTATTTGTCCTGTTTCTTCTCAGTTGTTCACTTTCCTCATATACAAAATAAGCAGGCTGGACTAATGCAAAGGTCCGCAAAGTATGTTTTGCAGAACCCTGGGTTCCACAGAGGTATCTCAGGGGCCAATGAAAATAAAGGAGAAGATTGGGAGGGGAAGACTAACCAACAGCATTCTAGGTCTCCCAGCTTGCTTTCAAACCAGACCAGAGTTGCCTTTATCTGTTTTATGTATTGGAGTTCCTCTACCATGAAAATGTTTGAAAATACTTTTAAAGGATGATGCAAATAGGTGGCAGAATGTTTTAGAGAATGGCAATCCCATTTTATTTCATTTTAATGTTCACCTGTATTCAATCCTTGTACTTAGTCCCTTGATAAAGGCCATTTATTTTATGGACTTATTTACTCCAAGATACTGCAAGCTGTGTCTAGGCTTCCACATAATTTCTTACATGACTTTTGCACTGCCTTTATCTCCATCTTATCAAGAAATCAGTTCTAATCTATTTGATTTTCAGCCTCAGCACCTTCTGCCCCCCCTACCCAATAATCACTCAAAGATTATGAAATTATTTGAACTGCTAGGGAAATAATATACTTATTTTTAGCGAGGTGAACTGAAAGTTTTACTGAGGCAGGGACTGGAAAGCTTCTGATATTCTGCTGTGTTATAGCCTGGATTTAAGTTCACAATTTAAAAAATATTTATTCATTTGGCTTTGTCAGGTCTTAATTATGGCACTTAGGATTTTTTTGCATCATGTGGAATCTTTCATTGTGACGAACGGGCTCTCTAGTTGTGGTGCACAGGCTTGTTGCCCTGTGGCATTTGGGACCTTAGTTCCACAACCAGGGATCAAACCAGAGTCCCCTGCATTGCAAGGATTCTTAACCACTGAATGACAGGGGAAGTCTCTTAAGTTCACATTTTTATTATGCTCAGATAATTCTGAGCACCAAGGATATGTTAGGTATATTCTAAACATGAGGCCAAACGGAAACACAGAGTAATTGAAATAATGTGGGAGAAGGGGAAGAGGTAAAAGTTCTATGTTGGCTGCTTTATCTTGAAAAAAGCTCCATATTTCACCTAGAGATTAGAAGGTCTTATGTATTGGAAGACTTAATTTGGCTCCATTTGGGAAGTTTGTAAGCCCTATAACATTGAGGTGAGACATCTTATTAGCATTTCCATGAACTATAGACCTTTCCTAGAGAAATTTCCATTAGATCAACTTACATTCTAATTATCATGGAAATATATGGAGGGAAAAAGATAAACCAGTTTTGAAAACTGGTTGTCATAATTTATCTTAACAACAAAATAGGTTCACACAGTAAATTTATGTTCTATTTATGTTCTCTTTGAGAAATGCCTACTAAAGCTTTGCTCTTCCTAGTTCTGTGAAAGAAGAATGCTTTGTTCTCAATTGAGGAAGAAATGGGAGGCTTCAATGCCCTTTATATTTTGCTTTTCCTGGAGAAATATTTGCATTTTACGCTTATTTGTGGGAAGACTGATCATCTGATTTTTCACACATTGCTTCCTTTCAAAATAGCTACACACTACACTCTCTTTCTACAGTACAGTGAAGGCACAAAGAAGAAAATGGAAGTCAAGAGATAGTCCAAGATCTTAAAAAGGAGAAATTTCAACTGATTTTCTCAGATCATGTAAAAATGAATCTGTAAATCAGATAAACTATGACAGTTTGAGAACTCAGGCTGTCAGCTTGATTATTTAATATTCATATTTTAAATTTTATCTGCTCTCTTCCACTTTTCCTTTGTTTTTAGTACTGTTTCTTTGGACAATTATAGTATTTCTGCATGCCTTCATGCTCAGTTGCTCTGTCGTGTCTGGTTCTGACACCCTATGGACTGAAGGCCGCCAGACTTCTGTGTCATGGGGCTTTCTGGGCAGGAATACAGGAGTAGGTTGCCATTTCCTCCTCCAGGGAATCTTCCTGACCCAGGGATCCAACCCACAACTTATTCCTCTCTTGCATTACAGGCAGATTATTTTATCACTGAACCACATAAACTGTGTTAAAGCTGACAAAGAAAAGGGATATTTTTATGTCAAAAAGTGCCTGAGTTTAATGGAGAAGCAGTGTCTTTCGATGTGAATTTTTAAAAAGGTATAAGGGAGAAACTATTTCAAGCCATACTCTACTATTTAGAAAATTAATTCTCAGAATTATTCTCTATTCCAAATTTGGAAAGGTTTGTTTTATATAATGAGAGGCATTATCCCCTAAGCAAATTCACCAGAAGATGCTTTTGGACACCAAAGGATTAAATTGCCTCTATTTTCATTGATAGATATTACTATATGCTTCATTTTCAATGATAGATTGTTCAGCCAATCAAATGTGTAAAATACCTAATGTTTGATATGAAGATAAGTTTTGTCTTCAGATTCAATTAAATTGACACAGTAGTAAAGAATCCACCTGCCAGTCAAGGAGACATAAGAGACATGGGTTGGATCCCCGAGTTGGAAAGATCCCCTGGAGTAGGAAATGGCAATCTTGCCCCAGTATTCTTGCCTGGAAAATTCCATGGACAGAGAGGCCTGGTGGGGTTGCAAAGAGCTAGACACGAATGAGCACACACAGACACATCTTAGCCCACAAGTTTTGGCTGAGAAATTTTAAGACATAATAACTTAGAAGTCATCTACATTTTATCCTCTCTCCTTCCCACCCACCTCCCTTACTAGTGCCATGAGTCCTCATGTATTGGCAGACTAGATTAAGTTTAGTTTGGCTAACATTTATCCCTGTTAAATTGGAGCTAGTTTTATTAACACATAATACATAACAATGACCAGAATCATGGCCAACAAAGGCTCTATCCTGAAAATTCTCTCTTCTGTTCATTTTAACTGGGCTGTGTACAGAGGAAAGCAAGTGACCAGTGTGCCAGGGAAATGGGAACTGTTCTGGACTGCAGATTCTACTAGGGGAAAAACAGCACCATCACCTGAGTACTAATCCTAGAAAGGAGCTAAACACTTAAAGCAGTTAAAGCTTTAAATACTTCATCTTTGTTACTTAGTCAAAAGCAAACTTTGCTTATGGTGTTACCTGGGCTTTTGAAAAATTGAGGGGTAGTTTTTAATAAACATTAGGCTCAAAGTGTTTAACAATCTCTTTGTTACATCTGTAATGCCCAGTGTTGCATTATTTGCTCTTATGTCAAAACATGTCCAAATGCTTTGCCTGTATAAACTTGAAATATTAGAGTTTTATTTTTTTTCATCCAGGCAAGAAATATTTATTGAGTGCCTATTGTGTGTAAAATAAGACTCTAGGTGCTGGGGAACACAACTGCCAAGACGGTAAGCAAAGAGTGAAAGCAAATAGGATGACTTTAAATTCTATTAGGAGCTATTAAGAAAATCAAGTATAATAATGGGGCATTACAGGGCTTAGAAAAGGCTTCTTGAAAGAAGTGACATGAGCTGAGATAGGAAAGATGACATATTTGTTTCCTACTACCACATAACAAGTTGCCACAAATTTACTATCTCGGAGTTTCTGTGAGTCAGGTGTCCAAGTACATATTAGCTGAATACTTTGCTCAGGGTCTTGCAAGCCAAAACCAAGGTTCTTGCTGGGATTGTGATCTCATTTGATGCTTGGGGTTCCCTTTCAGGTTCAGTTCTCAGCAGGATTTATTTCCTAGCGGCTGTATGACTGTGGTCCCTTACTTCTGCTGGCTGTTGTCTGGAACCACTGTCAGCACTGAGACACTGCCCTCTGGTCCTTGCTGTGCAGCCTCCTCCTCTTCAAACATGCTTTCTAATAGGTCAACAAAAAACTATCTCTCTGATACTTCACCCTCTTTTATTATTTTATTTATTTTTAAATTTATTTATTTTAATTGGAGGCTATTTACTTTACAGTATTGTAGTGATTTCTGCCATACATTGACATGAATCAGCCATGGGTGTACATGTGTTCCCCATCCTGAATGCCCCTCCCACCTCCCTCCCCATCACATCCCTCAGGGTCATCCCAGTGAAACAGCCCAGAGCACCCTGTTTTATGCATTGAACCTGGACTGGCACTCTGTTTCACATATGATAATATACATGATTCAGTGCTATTCCCTCAGACCATCCCACCCTTGCCCTCTCCCACAGAGTCCAATAGACTGTTCTATACATCTGTGTCTCCCTTGCTGTCCCACATATACGGTTATCATTACCATCTTTCTAAATTCCATATATGCGCGTTAATATACTGTATTGGTGTTTTTCTTTCTTGCTTACTTCACTCTGTATAATAGGCTGCAGTTTCATCCACCTCATTAGAACTGATTCAAATGTATTCTTTTTAATACCTGAGTAATATTCCATTGTGTATCTGCACCACAGCTTTCTTTTTTTTTAATTTAAATGTTTATTTTTACTTTATTTTACTTTACAATACTGTATTGGTTTTGCCATACATTGACATGAATCCACCACGGGTGTACATGCGATCCCAAACATGAACCCCCCTCCCACCTCCCTCCCCACAACATCCCTCTGGGTCATCCCCGTGCACCAGCCCCAAGCATCCTGTATCCTGCATCAGACGTAGACTGGTGATTCGATTCTTACATGATAGTATACATGTTTCAATGCCATTCTCCCAAATCATCCCACCCTCTCCCTCTGAGTCCAAAAGTCCGCTATACACATCTGTGTCTTTTTTGCTGTCTTACATACAGGGTCATCATTGCCATCTTTCTAAATTCCATATATATGTGTTAGTATACTGTATTGGTGTTTTCTTTTCTGGCTTACTTCACTCTGTATAATCAGCTCCAGTTTCATCCATCTCATCAGAACTGACTCAAATGTATTCTTTTTAATGGCTGAGTAATAATCCATTGTGTATATGTACCACAGCTTTCTTATCCATTCATCTGCTGATGGACATCTAGGTTGCTTTCATGTCCTGGCTATTATAAACAGTGCTGCGATGAACATTGGGGTACATGTGTGTCTTTCAATTCTGGTTTCCTCTGTGTGTATGCCCAGCAGTGGGATTGCTGGGTCATATGGCAGTTCTATTTGCAATTTTTTAAGGAATCTCCACACTGTTTTCCATAGTGGTTGTACTAGTTTGCATTCCCACCAACAGTGTAGGAAGGTTCCCTTTTCTCCACACCCTCTCCAGCATTTATTGCTTGCAGATTTTTGGATCGCAGACATTCTGACTGGTGTGAAGTGGTACCTCATTGTGATTTTGATTTACATTTCTCTAATAATGAGTGATGTTGAGCATCTTTTCATGTGTTTGTTAGCCATCCGGATGTCTTCTTTGGAGAAATGTCTATTTAGTTCTTTGGCCCATTTTTTGATTGGGTCGTTTATTTTTCTGGAATTGAGCTGCATAAGTTGCTTGTATATTTTTGAGATTAGTTGTTTGTCAGTTGTTTCATTTGCTATTATTTTCTCCCATTCAGAAGGCTGTCTTTTCACCTTGCTTATATTTTCCTTTATTGTGCAGAAGCTTTTAATTTTAATTAGATCCCATTTGTTTATTTTAGCTTTTATTTCCAGAATTCTGGGAGGTGGATCATAGAGGATCCTTCTGTGATTTATGTCAGAGAGTGTTTTGCCTATGTGTTCCTCTAGGAGTTTTATAGTTTCTGGTCTTACATTTAGATCTTTAATCCATTTTGAGTTTCTTTCTGCGTGTGGTGTTAGAAAGTGATCTAGTTTCATTCTTTTACAAGTGGTTGAACAGTTTTCCCAGCACCACTTGTTAAAGAGATTGTCTTTACTCCATTGTATATTCTTGCCTCCTTTGTCAAAGATAAGGTGTCCATATGTGTGTGGATTAATCTCTGGGCTTTCTATTTTGTTCCATTGATCTATATTTCTGTCTTTGTTCCAGTACCATACTGTCTTGAAGACTGTGGCTTTGTAGTAGAGCCTGAAGTCAGGCAAGTTGATTCCTCCAGTTCCATTCTTCTTTATCAAGATTTCTTTGGCTATTTGAGGTTTTTTGTATTTCCATACAAATTGTGAAATTATTTGTTCTAGTTCTGTGAGAAATATCGCTGGTAACTTGATAGGGATTGCATTGAATTTGTAAATTGCTTTGGGTAGTATACTCATTTTCACTATATTGATTCTTCTGATCCATGAACATGGTATATTTCTCCATCTGTTAGTGTCCTCTTTGATTTCTTTCACCAGTGTTTTATAGTTTTCTATATATAGGTCTTTAGTTTCTTTAGGTAGATATATTCCTAAGTATTTTATTCTTTTCGTTGCAATGGTGAATGGAATTGTTTCCTTAATTGCTTTTTCTACTTTCTCATTGTTAGTGTATAGGAATGCAAGAGATTTCTGTGTGTTGATTTTATATCCTGCAACTTTACTATATTCATTGATTAGCTCTAGTAATTTTCTGGTGGAGTCTTTAGTGTTTTCTGTGTAGAGGATCATGTCATCTGCAAACAGTGAGAGTTTTACTTCTTCTTTTCCATTTTGGATTCCTTTTATTTCTTTTTCTGCTCTGATTGCTGTGGCCAAAACTTCCAGAACTATGTTGGATAGTAGCAGTGAAAGTGGGCACCCTTGTCTTGTTCCTGACTTTAGGGGAAATGCTTTCAATTTTTCACCATTGAGGATAATGCTTGCTGTGGGTTTGTCATATATAGCTTTTATTATGTTGAGGTATGTTCCTTCTATTTCTGCTTTCTGGAGTTTTTATCATAAATGGATGTTGAATTTTGTCAAAGGCCTTCTCTGCATCTATTGATATAATCATATGGCTTTTATTCTTCAATTTGTTAATGTGGTGAATTACATTGATTGATTTGCAGATATTGAAGAATCCTTGCATCCCTGGGATAAAGCCCGCTTGTCATGGTGTATGATCTTTTTAATATGTTGTTGGATTCTGATTGCTAGAATTTTATTGAGGATTTTTGCATCTATGTTCATCAGTGATATTGGCCTGTAGTTTTCTTTTTTTGTGACATCTTTGTCAGGTTTTGGTATTAGGGTGATGGTGGCCTCATAGAATGAGTTTGGAAGTTTACCTTCCTCTGCAATTTTCTGGAAGAGTTTGAGGAGGATAGGTGTTAGCTCTTCTCGAAATTTTTGGTAGAATTCAGCTGTGAAGCCATCTGGACCTGGGCTTTTGTTTGCTGGAAGATTTCTGATTACAGTTTCAATTTCCGTGCTCTTGATGGGTCTGTTAAGATTTTCTATTTCTTTCTGGTTCAGTTTTGGAAAATTGTACTTTTCTCAGAATTTGTCCATTTCTTCCACGTTGTCCATTTGATTGGCATATAATTGCTGATATTAGTCTCTTATGATCCTTTGTATTTCTGTGTTGTCTGTTGTGATCTCTCCATTTTCATTTCTAATTTTATTGATTTGATTTTTCTCTCTTTGCTTCTTGATGAGTCTGGCTAATGGTTTGTCAATTTTACTTATCCTTTCAAAGAACCAGCTTTTGGCTTTGTTGATTTTTGCTATGGTCTCTTTTGTTTCTTTTTCATTTATTTCTGCCCTAATTTTTAAGATTTCTTTCCTTCTACTAACTCTGGGGTTCTCCAGTTCTTCCTTTTGATTAATATGTGTCTAGGGATGTTTCACCTTGTGTTTATCTTGTTTGGGACTCTGGGTTTCTTGGACTTGGGTGACTATTTCCTTCCCCATTTTGGGAAATTTTCAGCTATTATCTTCTCAAGTATTTTCTTATGGCCTTTCTTTTTGTCTTCTATTCTGGGACTCCTATGATTCGAATGTTGGGCCATTTGAAGTTGTCCTAGAGGTCCTTGAGGTTATCCTCATTTCCTTTAATTCTTTTTTTCTTTTTTCCTCTCTGCTTCACTTATTTCTACCATTCTATCTTTTACCTCACTTATCCTATCTTCTGCCTCCATTATTTTACTGTTGGTTCCCTCCAGAGTGTTTTTTATCTCATTTATTGCATTATTCATTATTGATTGACTCTCCTTTATTTCTTCTAGGTCCTTGTTAAATGTTTCTTTCATCTTCTCAGTCCTTGTCTCCAGGTTATTTATCTGTAACTTTTTTTTTTTCAAGATTTTGGATCATTTTTACTATCACTATTCTGAATTCTTTTTCAAGTAGGCTCCCTATCTCCTCCTGTTTTGTTTGGTTTGGTGGGCATTTATCATGTTCCTTTACCTGCTGAGTATTTCTCTGCCTTTTCATCTTGTTTAGATGGCTGTGTTTCAGGTGGCCTTTCTGTATTCTGGCAGTTTTTTGGTTCCTCTTTATTGTGGAGTTTCCTCCCCTGGGTGGGGTTGGACGAGTGCCTTGTCAAGGTTTCCTGGTTAGGGATGCTTGTGTCGGTGTTCTGGTGGGTGGAGCTGGATTTCTTCTCTCTGAGGTGCAATAAAGTGTCCAGTAGTGAGTTTTGAGATGTCTATTGTTTTAGTGTGACTTTGGGCAGCCTTTATATTGAAGCTCAGGGATATGTTCCTGCATTGCTGGAGAATTTTCATGGTATGTCTTGCTCTGGAACTTGTTGGCTCTTGGGTGGTGCTTGGTTTCAGTGTAGGTATGGAGGCTTTTGGATGATCTCTTGTCGATTAATGTTCCCTGGAGTCAGGAGTTCTCTGGTGTTCCCACGTTTTGGGCTTAAGCCTCCTGCCTCTGGTTTCAGTCTTATTCTTACAGTAGCTTCAAGACTTCTCCATCTATACAGCACCGAAAATAAAACATCTAGGTTAATGGTGAAAAGTTTCTCCACAGGAGGGACACCCAGAGAGGTTCACAGAGTTATATGGAGAAGAGAAGAGGGAGGAGCAAGATAAAAGTGATCAGGAGGAGAAGAGGAGGAATCAAAAGGGGAGAGAGCACTCTAGCTAGTAATCAATTACCTATGTACTCTCCACAATCTGGAACCCTCAGAGAGGTTCATGGATTTACATAGAGAAGAGAAGAGGAAAGAAGGGGACAGAGGTGATCAGGAGGATAAAAGGGGGAATCAAAAGGAGAGAGACAGGTCCAGCCAGTAATCAGTTCCCTAAGTGTTCTCCACAGCCCAGAACACAGACAGAGATTCACAAGGTTGGGTAGAGAAGAGAAGGGGGAGGGAGGAGATAGAGATGACCTGATGGAGAAAAAGAAGAGTCAAAAGTGAGAGATAGTAATCAAGCCAATAATCACCCTCCTAAGTAAAAATGAGTACTGAAGAGTGGATTCTTAAAGGTACAAATTTGATAATAAATACCAGAAAGCAAAGATTACAAATCTTAAGTAGAGATTACACTCTCAAAAATATAATATTAAAAAGAAAACAAAACAAAATCACACAAATTATAAAAAATATATATGAAGTTTGCTTTTAAAATAGGGTCTTTTTTGTAAGGTAATAGGTTATAAAAATGAAAAGTAAAGGAGTAACAGAGGACCTAATAATAAAAAAAATTTAATTAAAAAGTGATAATAGTAAAAATATATCTAGAAATTTCTCTGGAGCTGTTGTGGGCAGTGTGGTGTCAGTTCAGTTTCTGATAGTTCCTTGTTCCAGCTTATACTTCTCAAGATCTATAGGCCCCTTCCAATGTAGTTAGTGTTAACTACAGGGTTTTAATCCTTTGCACCTGTTACTTCCAAGGTGGTCCCCTCTGTTTATTCTGATTTCTTCTGTTTGCAGGTCTCTTCAGTGTCTAATTTCCGCCCTGACACAAGGGAGCGAAGGTGGTCACTTACCTAGGCTCAGTTGTTCAGTGCTGTGGGGAGGCAGGGACACTGCAAACAAGTATCATTGTTGTGTGTGGGGAGTGCTCGCAGTGTCTCAGCCACACTGGGTTTGTGTCTGCTCACAGTGTGTGTGCTTTTCCAGTCTACACTGCTCAGGCTTCAGGTTGCTCTGCAGTGGAACTGTCTAAAGTGGGCCCTGGGTTGCATGCACTTCCCAGATCTAAGCCACTCAGGTTCAGGTTCTCGGGTATTCCACAAAGGTGCAGACTCAGTTGGGCCTGCGTTTTGTGCCCTTCGGAGGTCCGAGCAGCTCAAGGCGACCAGCTGCTTGGTGAGCACACTCTTCCCAGGTGCAGTGCATCTTATCACCTCCCTGGTCCCAGCTGCTTGATTTCCTGGGTGGCAGTGGGTGCGCCCTCTCAGATGTGCTATGTGTCTCTTCTGGGGAGATGATCTCTGGCTGTAACCCTCCCAGCAGATGTCAAATGTCCAGAATCCCAGGAAGTCTTGGTTAGAACTGGAAGCCTGGTTGCAGTTTGGTAGAGGATGCTGTCTCTGGGGCCGAGTTTGCCCCATTCTGGCTCTGGCTGCCACCTGCCTGTTTCCCTGCCTCTGGCGGGGGATGGGCCAGTCCGCAGCCAGCTAGCTCTCCTCTAGTGTTCACTCAGTCCTTTGTTCTATGAGCGGGCTGGCAGTGCCTTAGGTTAAGGCTTTTCATGGGATAGTTTTCTCTCTCTCCCCCCCGCCCCCCAACCGCCTCTCTCTCTGGCTAACCCACAATTTGGGTTGCTATCTCATGTTAGCTCCCTCAGATCGCCCTCAGGGAGGCAATCCTTACCCTAAGCAATGCAACCCACTCCTCCCTATTCAGCCCCTGTTTGCTGTTGGTGGATGTCAGTGTCTGGGCTACTTCTCTGCTGGGAGTTGCCATTAAGCACATAATCTGTGGGTTTTATTTATTTATTTATCCTCCTGGTTATGTTCCCCTCTGAGATTCCAAAACTCCCCACAGACCCACCGGTGAGAGGGTTTCCTGGTGTTTGGAAACCTCTCCTCTTTAAATACTCCCTCCCCAGGACAGGTTTCCATCCCTAACTCTTTTGTCTCTCTTTTTATCTTTTATATTTTGTCCTACCTCCTTTCAAAGACAAAAGGCTGCCTTTCTAGGTGCCTGGCGTCCTCTGCCAGTGTTCAGAGATTGTTTTGTGGAATTTGCTCAGCGTTCAAATGATCTTTTGATGAATTTGTTGGGGAGAAAGTGATCTCCCCATCCTATTCCTCCACTATCTTTGGACTGCCCCTTAGAGTTTTATTATGAACATTCCAGGACTATATTTTCCTGAGAGCCTATTCCTGTTACTTATCAGCATTTCTTAGAAAAATCCACATGTCCATGTATACTTCTTCCTCAAATTGAAACAAAACAAATAATCAGTTATTGGAGAGGCAGAAAGTTGATTTGGTCAATGGATTTAGTTTCAGTGTCTTCCTAATGGCTGTTGATTAATTCAACATGGCTGTCACATGCCTAATGGAAAGAACAAGGGTTTTGGAGAAAACACACTTAAGTGCTCTGGATCACATTTGGCTGGATGACCCTTGGAAAAGTCACTTAACTGATTTGATCCTTATTTAACTAAACTCTAAAATGGGGGGTTAAAACTGATTTCATAAGGATGCTGTGTGGATTAAATAATATAATTTGTAGAAATTTACAAGCACAGCTTAGGTGCTCAATATTTAGTAGTCATTCTACAAAATGAATGATCTTTGATAACATTAGGCTAAGTGCTGCATGCCAGTCACAAAAATATCGTAAGTTTATGACCCTATTTATATGAGTTATCTAAAATAGTATAATTTCTAGAAAATGAACATAACATTGTGGTTTCCAGGGATGGAAGGGAGGGAGAAATGGGAAACTGTTGCTGACCAAGTAATAGAGTTTCAGTTTTGCAAGATGATAAAGTTCTAAAGAGTGGCCAAGATGATGGAAGAGAAAGAGCTTGAGCTCATTTCCTTGCACAGGCACACGAAAACTATAACTATTTACAGAGAAACTATAGATTAGAATGATCTGAAGACTAGCAGAAAAGATCTTCTACAAACAAAGACAAAAGGAAAGAGCCAGTACTATATTCAAAATAGATAACCAACAGGGACCTACTCTATAGCACAGGATTTTGCTCAAAATGCTGTAATAACCTAAATGGAAAAAGAATTTGCGAAAGGATAGATATATGTACATGTATACCGCAGGGTTTCCCAGGTAGTGCTAGTGGTAAAAAAAAGTCCTGCCTACCAATATGGGAGGCAAAAGAGACATGGGTTCTATTCCTGAGTCAGGAAGATCCCCTAGAGGAGGTCATGACAACCCACTCCAGTATTCATGCCTGGAGAATCCCATGGATAGAGGATCCAGGCGGGCTATGGTCCATAGGGTCCCAAAGAGTAGTACATGACTGAAGTGACTTAGCACACGTGTACACGTAACTGAATCACTTTGCTGTGCACCTGAAACTAACACAACAGTGTAAATCAACTATAGTCCAATGTAAAGTGTTTTTGTTCAGTTGCTATGTAATGTCCAACCCTTCATGACCCCATGGACTGCAGCATGTCAGGCTTCACTGTCCTTCCTATCTCCCAGAGTTTAATCAAATTCATGCCCATTGAGTCAGTGAGGTTATCCAACCATTTCATTCTCTGCTCCCCCCTTCTCTTCCTGCCCTCAGTCTTTCCCAGCATAAGGATCTTTTCCAATGAGTTGGATCTTCACATCAGGTGGGCAAAGTATTGGAGCTTCAGCTTGAACATCAGCCCTTCCAATGAATATTCAGGGTTGATTTCCTTCAGGATTGACCGGTTTGATCTTGCTATCCAAGGGACTCTCAAGAGTTGCCTCCAACTCCACAGTTCAAAAGTGCCAATTCTTTAGTGCTCAGCTTTCTTTATAGTCCAACTCTCATATCCGTTCCTGACTACTGGAAAAAAAATTATTGGAATATAGTTGGTCTACAATATTTGTTAGTTTCAGGTGTAAAGCAAAGTGAATCAGTTATATATATGCCTATATCCACTCTTTTTTAGATTCTTTTCCTATGTAGGCCATTAAAGTGTACTGAGTAGAGTTCCCTGTGCTATACCATAGATCCTTGTTGTTGTTCAGTTGTTGTGTCCAACTCTTTGTGACCACTTAGGCTGTACCCTGCCAGGCTCCTCTGTCCATGGAATTTCCCAGGCAAGAATACTGGAGTGGATTGCCATTTCCTTCTCCTGGGGATCTCCTCAGATCAAGGATCTAACCCATAACTCCTGCATTTGCAGGCATATTCTTAACCACTGAGCCATCAAGGTTCAGTTCGGTTCAGTCGCTCAGTCATGTCTGACTCTTTGTGACCACATGGATTGCAGCACTCCAGGCTTCCTGTCCATCACCAACTCCCAGAGTTTACTCAAAGTCATGTCCATTGAGTCGGTGGTGCCATCCAACCATCTCATCCTCTGTCATCCCCTTCTCCTCATGCCTTCAGTCTTTCCCAGCATCAGGGTCTTTTCAAATGAGTCAGCTCTTCCCATCAGGTGGCCAGAGTATTGGACTTTGACCTTCAGCATCAGTCCTTCCAATGAATATTCAGGACTGATTTCCTTTATGATGGACTGGTTGGATCTTGCAGCCCAAGGGACTCTCAAGAGTTTTCTCAAACATCACAGTTCAAAAGCATCAGTTCTTCGGTGCTCAGCTTTCTTTATAGTCTCACTTCCATACATGACTACTGGAAAAACCATAGCTTTGACTATAGAGAACTTTGTTGGCAAAGAGATGTTTCTTCTTTTGAATATGCTGTCTGGGTTTCCTGTAGTTTTTCTTCCAAGGAGTAAGTGTCTCTTAATTTCATGACTGGAGTCAGCATCTACAGTGATATTGGAACCCAAGAACAAAAAGCCTGCCACTGTTTCCATTGTTTCCCATCTATTAACCATGAAGTAATAGGGCCAGATGCCATGATCTTAGTTTCTGAATGTTGAGTTTTAAGCTAGCTTTTTCACGCTCTTCTTTCACCTTTGCCAATAAGCTCTATAGTCCTCTTTGCTTTCTACCATTAGGGTGGTATCATCTGCATATCTTGATTACAGCTTCTGATTCATCAAGCCTGGCAATTCACATGATGTACTCTGCATAGAAGTTAAATAAACAGGGTGACAATATACAGCCTTTCTCAATTTTGAACCAATCCATTGTTCCATGTCCAGTTCTAACTGTTACTTCTTGACCTGCATATGGGTTCTCAGGAGGCAGGTATTCCTATCTCTTTCCACAGTTTGCACTGATCCACACAGTCAAAGGCTTTAGCATAGTCAATGAAGCAGATGTTTTTCTGGAATTCTCTTTCTTTTTCTATGATTCAGCAGATGTTAGCAATTTGATCTCTGGGTCCCCTGCCTTTTCTAAATCCACCTGGTACATCTGGAAGTTCCTGGTTCATGTACTGTTGAAGCCTAGCTTGAAGGATTTTGAGCATTACCTTGCTACCATGTGAAATGAGTACAATTGTATGGTAGTTTGAACATTCTTTGGCATTCCCTTTCTTTGAGATTGGAATGACAACTGACCTTTCCTAGTCCTGTGGCCATTGCTGAGTTTTCCAAATTTGCTGGCATATTGAATTCAGCACTTAACAGCATTATCATTTAGGATTTGAAATAGCTCATCTGTAATTCCATCACCTCCACTGACTTGATTCATAGTAATGCTTCCTAAAGACCATTTGACCTCCCACTCTAGGATGTCTGACTCTAGAGAACTGACCACACCCTCATGGTTATCCAAGTCATTAAGACCTTTTTTAGGGGATACAGTTCTGTGTATTCTTGCCACCTGTTATTAATCTCTTCTGGTTCTGTCTCTGGTTCTTGTCGTTTCGGTCCTTTATCATGCCCATCTTTGCATGATATGTTCCCTTGGTATCAAAAATATTCTAATTTAAAACAGCTAAAGCATCTATATCAGTTTATTGGAGAATAGTATTTGAAAACATGTGCTTTCAAATAATATTTGAAACATGTGCTTTTCAAAGCATAAAAGATGTGCTTTTTGTTGTTTCTTTTATGCCCTCTCTATTGACAGAACGAGGAAATATATATGTGTATACTAATCCATATGTTATATATATCTTGGTTTTCCTGATGGCTCATTGGACAAAGAATCTGCCTGCAATGCAGGAGACGCAGGAATTGTGAGTTTGATCCCTACATAGGGAAGATCCCTTGAAGGAGTAAATGGCAACCCATTCCAGTATTCTTGCCTGAAAAATCCCATGGACAGAGGAGCCTGTCGGGCTTCAGTCCATGGGATCACAGAAGAGTTGGACACATCTGAGCTCAAGCACATATACAAGGATACCCGTTCAGTTCAGTTCAGTTGCTCAGTCATGTCCAACTCTTTGCAACCCCATGGACTGCAGCACACCAGAATTCCCCGGTCGTCACCAACTCCTGGAGCTTGCTCAAACTCATGTCCATAGAGTCAATGATGCCATCCAACCATCTCATCCTCCATTGTCCCCTTCTCCTTATGCCTTCCGTCTTTCCCAGCATCAGGGTCTTTCCCAATGAGTCAACTCTTCACATCAGGTGGCCAAAGTATTGGAGTTTCAGCTTCAGCATCAGTCCTTCTAATGAATATTCAGGACAAATTTCCTTCACAATTGACTGGTTTGATCTCCTTGCTGTCCAAGGGGCTCTCAAGACTCTTCTCCAACACCATAGTTGAAAAGCATCAGTTCTTCAGTGTTCAGCTTTCTTTATGGTCCAACTCTCACATTCATACATGACTACTGCAAAAAAAAAAAAAAACAGAGCTTTGACTAGATGGGACTTTGTTAGCAAAAGGATATACATATATTTGAATCTTTCTATAGGTCAAACATCAGTTTTTATTGATGTCTCCAACTCCAATCCATTAGCAATTAAACCATTGCGCCTCCTCCCCCCCCCTTTTAACCTATGTTCTCCTACTTCATTTCAAAAATAAGACAACTGGTTCCTACCATCCACCATGCATTTACTTAACTGTTTATTTCCTGTACACATGCATAAAAGTATCAAAATTATTAACACATATCCCCATGGAAACAATTTTATCAACTAGACTTCAGTGAATATGTATAGTTTTGTTTGCCTCTTAGTTCTACAGACTCCACTCCTTTCCAAATTTACTTATATGTGCACCTTTTTTCTCCGTCTTCTTTATTGAGATTGTTTCATACATTTATAACGCAATTTAGTTGTTTTGTCACATTCTAAATCCTATTCTGGGATCCTCCAGTCTCCTAAATGATGTCTTCACTTTGCATATATTAAGGTTCAATTTTTGTGCTGTAAAGTTCTGTTGGTTTTGACAGATGCATATCCTACATTATAGCATCATACTGAATAATTCACCAACCTAAAAACTCTCTTGTGCCTCACTAATACACCTCTCTCCCTCTTTCTCTGCACTGGTGACCCATGATCTTTTTATTGTCTGTATAAATTTGCCTTTTCTTAAATATGATGTATCTGGGATCATACAACATATAGTTTTAAGCTGCATTCTTTCACTTAACAATATGCATTTAAAATTAAGCTGCATCTTTGCATGACATGGTAGCTATCCATGCATAGTATGCCATTATATGGATGTACAACAGTTTGCTTATCTATTCACATGTAGAAGAGCATTTTGTTTTGGGGGGATTATAAATAAAGTTACTATAAACAATCATAAGAAGGTATTTATGTAGACATTTTAAATCAATTGGGTAAGTACTTGGGAATGTGATTGCTGGATCATATGGTATCATTATGTTTGGCTTTGCAGTATACTGCCAAATGATCTCTGAAAGTGGCTGTATTCCACAACTTTTCATATAAAGAAAAATAAAAATCCTTAACATGGATTACATGGTATGGATAATTCTCATGTCTTCAGCCTCATCTTACATTACTTTTCTCCTCACTTTGCATGCACAGACATACCCCATAGTTACAGTACACCCTTTAGCCTCTGAGAACCCATTCTGTGCCTTAGGACTGGAAGCTACTCCTTCTATAATCTTCCCTTCCCCAACTTCATTATCATCCCATGTTTCCATCACATCAGAATTTAAGCATACTTTCTCTTTTCTAAATTAATTAATTTTTAATTGGATGATAATTGCTTTACAATATTGTGTTGGGTTTTGTCATACATCAACATGAATCAGCCATAGGTATACATATGTCCCTTCTGCCTTGAACCTCTCTCCCACCTCCCACTCCATCTCACCCCTCTAAGTTGTCATAGAACACTGGGTTTGAGCTCTCTGCATCATACAACAAATTCCCACTGGCTATCTGTTTTATATATGGTAATATATGTGTTTCAATGCTACTCTTTTAATTTGTCTTACGCTCTCCTTCCCCGACTGTGTCCACAATTATGTTCTGTTTGTGTCTCCATAGAGCTTAAGCATCTTTTCTTTAGGCTAGCCTTCACTGACAACTTTGGCAAGGTGAAACACCCCTAATATAGGCTCTCATAGCTCCAAGTATCTTGCATTTGTAGCACTTATTATAGTTATGATACTATTAATGCATTCATTTGACCCCCCACCCCACTCATATTCCTTACCAGGCTGTAATCACCATGAAGTCAGGACCAGATTTTTCTCACTATTACATTCCTAGCACACAGAATAGTATCTTACATATAGGAGGAGTTTAACATATACATTTTTATTAGATGAACAAATAAATGAATGTGTAAATAGAGTAAAATGTATTGATTACATTTATAAGTTAATGGTATACATTTACAACATGGATGAAATTTGAAAGTATTATGCTAAGTGAAGTAAGCCAGATAGAGAAAGACAAATACTATACTCCATTTATATGTGGAAACTAAAAAAGCCAAATTCATAGAATGAGAGAATGGAGAGTAGTTACCAGGGGCTGAGTGTTGGGAAAACAGGGAGATGATGGTCAAAGGGTATAAGTTTCCTATAAGATGAATAAGTTCTTAGGGTCTAATGTACAACATGGTGATTATAAATAATGCTGTATTATATACTTGAAAGTTGCTAAGAAAGTTGATCTTAAATGCTTTTACCACAAAAGAAGAAATGCAATGGTGGTGTTAGCCTAACCCTATGGTGGTAATAATTTTGCAAATATTTAAGTGTATCAAATCAACACATTATTTACCTTAAATTTGGACAATATTATATATAAATAAGATATTGTTATATATCAGTAAGGGCTTTCCTAGTGACTCAGATGGTAAAGAATCTGGCTGCAGTGCAGGAGACCTGAGTTCAATCCCTGGGTCAAGAAGATCCCTGGGAGAAGGGAATGGCTACCCACTCCAGTATTCTTGCTTGGAGAATTCAATAGACAGAGGAGCCTGGTGGGTTACAATCCATGGGGTCGCAAAGAGTTGTGCATGACTGAGAAACTAACACTTTCACTTGACTTTCATATATCAATAAGGCTTGAGAAAAGGCAATGGAAAAATATTCTTTACATTTAAAGATATCAACTAAATTTGTAGAATCAATGTTTTCATAACCTTTTTCAAAATATGTCAGTTTCATCATTTTATATCATAATAATGCCATGCTATAATTGCTGTTGTACATATAAAGTAACTACTAATTCTAACTGTAACTCCAATGTTCCTCAAGTTATTTATTTACAACATTTAGAACAAAGTGTGTCTGCGAAATACCACTGTGAAAGAACAGTGCTTTTTTGTGTTTTTGTTTTTGTTTTTGTTTTTGTTTTCCCAGTATGGTTCTCAGTTGGCTTAAGATTCTTTTTTTTTTTTTTCCTCATTCACCAGATTCCAAGAAGGGACAAAATGATAATAAACCATCTACCAAGAAAAATCTGTCTTAAAAATGCTTTGCCTCAATCCTTATTAAGAGATTTAAACGAAAGTGGATGGACAGATTGTTTCCAATCAACCAATTTGACCACTGTTTCTTACATGTAGTTAACTGAAAGCTTAATTGAATACTGAAGGAAAAAAAATTCAGTCTTAAGCTACATTAACAAAAATCCTACCACATCTTTATGGTATGTTACAAAAATCTTTATTTGTGCATTTCTTAACCTAAGTGTAAAAATGTATTCCTTTTGAATTTCTTTTTGTTTCACCAGCAAGAACAGTCATTTCAGACTAGTCAAAGTGTCACTAACTCCAAGAAACTTAGACTTGGAAAGAAACTAAAAAAACTAGTTTAGTTTCCTATCCAATATATGTTTTCTTTTTACAATATTTGGGCTCTTCATGATGCCTTCCAATGATGGATAACTCACTTTGTACTGACACAATCAATTTCATTATTGGAAATTTCTCATCTATGAGTAGGTGACCAAAATTTTAAATAGGAGACAATCAAATACAGAGAAATGAGCACGTACTGATCTAACATTGATTCAATGACAGCTCTTTTCATACCTTTCTAATTTTGAATTGTTGTAATTGCTGTTATCAAATCTACAAATCAAAGCTAGAAATTGTTGTTTCTCTTTCTCATCAATAAAAATAAATTTTTTATAGGCAACAGTAATATTTTCTTCATATCTAACACTCTCCAACATAAACTTCCTATGCTAGTCAATTTGATTTATTCTTATTCCAAATCCAAATAAACTTTAGATCTCAGTGCACAGAATAATTTTCTAACTTCTCATAACCTAACTTCACTTCTGGAAATCAGGATCCTTCATTATTTATCTTTTTTAAAAAATTAATTTGTTTTAATTGGAGGCTAATTACTTTACAATATCATCGTGGATTTTGCCATCCGTTCAGTTCAGTCACTCAGTTGTGTCCGACTCTTTGCGACCCCATGAATTGCAGCACGCCAGGCCGCCCTGTCCATCACCAACTCCCGGAGTTCACACAAACTCACTTCCATCGAGTCGGTGATGCCATCCAGCCATCTCATCCTCTGTTGTCCCCTTCTCGCCCTGCCTCCAATTCCTCCCAGCATCAGAGTCTTTTCCAATGAGTCAACTCTTCACATGAGGTGGCCAAAGTACTGGAGTTTCACCTTTAGCATCATTCCTTTCAAAGAACACCCAGGACTGATCTCCTTTATTTTATTTTTATTTTTTAGAATGAACTGGCTGGATCTCCTTGCAGTCCAAGGGACTCGCAAGAGTCTTCTCCAACACAACAGCTTAAAAGCATCAATTCTTTGGTGCTCAGCTTTCTTCACAGTCCAACTCTCACATCCATACATGACCACAGGAAAAACCATAGCCTTGACTAGATGGACCTTAGTCGGCAAAGTAATTTCTCTGCTTCTGAATATACTATCTAGTTGGTCATAACTTTCCTTCCAAGGAGTAAGCGTCTTTTAATTTCATGGCTACAGTCACCATTGCAGTGATTTTGGAGCCCCCAAAAATAAAGTCTGACACTGTTTCCACTGTTTCCCCATCTATTTCCCATGAAGTGATGGGACCGGATGCCATGATCTTCATTTTCTGAATGTTGAGCTTTAAGCCAACTTTTTCACTCTCCTCTTTCACTTTCATCAAGAGGCTTTTTAGTTCCTCTTCACTTTCTGCCATAAGGGTGGTGTCATCTGCATAGCTGAGGTGATTGATATTTCTCCCGACAATTCTGATTCCAGCTTGTGCTTTTTCTAGCCCAGTGTTTCTCATGATGTACTCTGCATAGAAGTTAAATAAGCAGGGTGACAACAAAGCCTTGATGTACTCCTTTTCCTATTTGGAACCAGTCTGTTGTTCCATGTCCAGTTCTAACTGTTGCTTCCTGACCTGCATATAGGTTTCTCAAGAGGCAGGTCAGGTGGTCTGGTATTCCCATCTCTCTCAGAATTTTCCACAGTTTATTGTGATCCACACAGTCAAAGGCTTTGGCATAGTCAGTAAAGCAGAAATAGATGATTTTCTGGAACTCTCTTGCTTTTTCCATGATCCAGCAGATGTTGGCAATTTGACCTCTGGTTCCTCTGCCTTTTCTAAAACCAGCTTGAACATCAGGAAGTTCACAGTTCACGTATTGCTGAAGCTTAGCTTGGAGAATTTTGAACATTCCTTTCCTAGCGTGTGAGATGAGTGCAATTGTGCAGTACTCTGAGCATTCTTTGGCATTGCCTTTCTTTGGGATTGGAATTAAAACTGACCTTTTCCAGTCCTGTGGCCACTGCTGAGTTTTCCAAATTTGCTGGCATATTGAGTGCAGCACTTTCACAGCATCTTCTTTCAGGATTTGAAATAGCTCCACTGGAATTCCATCACCTCCACTAGCTCTGTTCGTAGTGATGCTTCCTAAGGCCCACTTGACTTCACATTCCAGGATGTCTGGCTCTAGGTGAGTGATCACACCATCGTGATTATCTGGGTCGTGAAGATCTTTTTTGTACAGTTCTTCTGTGTATTCTTGCTACCTCTTCTTAATATCTTCTGCTTCTGTTAGATCCATGCCATTTCTGTCCTTTATTGAGCCCATCTTTGCATGAAATGTTCCCTTGGTATCTCTAATTTTCTTGAAGAGATCTCTAGTCTTTTCCATTCTGTTGTTTTCCTCTATTTCTTTGCATGATCGCTGAAGAAGGCTTTCTTATTGCTTCTTGCTATTCTTCGGAATTCTGCATTCAGATGCTTATATCTTTCCTTTTCTCCTTTGCTTTTTGCTTCTCTTCTTTTCACAGCTATTTGTAAGGCCTGCCCAGACAGCCATTTTGCTTTTTTGCATTTATTTTCCATGGGGATGGTCTTGATCCCCGTCTCCTGTACAATGTCACAAACCTCCATAGTTCATCAGGCACTCTGTCTATCAGACCTAGGCCCTTAAATCTATTTTCACTTCCACTGTATAATCATACGGATTTGATTTAGGTCATACTTGACTGGTCTAGTGGTTTTCCCTACCTTCTTCGATTTCAGTCTGAATTTGTCAATAAGGAGCTCATGATCTGAGCCACAGTCAGCTCCCAGTCTTGTTTTTGCTGACTGTATAGAGCTTCTCCATCTTTGGCTGCAAAGAATATAATCAATCTGATTTTAGTGTTGACCATCTGGTGATGTACATATGTAGACTCTTCTCTTGTGTTGTTGGAAGAGGATGTTTGCTATGACCAGTGTGTTCTCTTGGCAAAACTCTATTAGCCTTTGCCCTGCCTCATTCCGCATTCCAAGGCCAAATTTGCCTGTTATTCCAGGTGTTTCTTGACTTCCTACTTTTGCATTCCAGTCCCCTATAACAAAAAGGACATCTTTTTGGGTATTATTTCTAAAAGGTCTTGTAGGTCTTCATAGAACCTTTCAACTTCAGCTTCTTCAGCATTACTGTTTGGGGCATAGACTTGGATTACTGTGATATTGAATCGTTTGCCTTGGAAACGAACAGAGATCATTCTGTCGTTTTTGAGATTGCATCCAAGTACTGCATTTCAGACTCTTTTGTTGACCATGATGGCTACTCTATTTCTTCTAAGGGATTCCTGCCCACAGTAGTAGATTTGATGGTCAGCAGCTGCACTTTGCTGGAGCAGCCATGAAGAGATACCCCACATCCAAGGTAGGAGAAACCCAAGTAAGATGATAGGTGTTGTGAGAGGGCATCAGATGGCAGACACACTGAAACCATAATCACGGAAAACTTGAGATTAGATTAGTCAGTCTAATCACATGGGCCATAGCCTTGTCTAACTCAATGAAACTAAGCCATTCCCTGTGAGGCCACCCAAGATAGGCAGGTCATGGTGGAAAGGTCTGACAGAATGTGGTCCACTGGAGAAGGGAATGGCAAACCACTTCAGTATTCTTGCCTTGAGAACCCCATGAACAGTTTGAAAAGGCAAAATGATAGGATACTGAAAGAGGAACTCCCAGTCGGTAGGTGCCCAATATGCTACTGGAGATCAGTGAAGAAATAACTCCACAAAGAATGAAGGGATAGAGCCAATGTAAAAACAATACCCAGCTGTGGATGTGACTGGTGATGGAAGCAGGGTTCGAGGCTGTAAAGAGCAATATTGCATAGGAATCTGGAATGTAGGGCCAAGAATCAAGGCAAATTAGAAGCGGTCAAACAGGAGATGGCAAGAGTGAACATCGACATTCTAGGAATCAGTGAACTAAAATGGACCGGAATGGGTGAATTTAACTCAGATGACCATTGTATCTACTACTGTGGACAGGAATCCCTTAGAAGAAATAGATTTTGCCACACACCAACATAAATCAGCCATGGGTGTACATGTTTTCCCCATTCTGAACCTCCCACCCACTTCCTTCCCCATCCCAACCCTCAGGGTCATCCCAGTGCACCAGCCTTGAGCACCCTGTCTCATGCATCAAACCTGGACTGGCGATCCATTTCACATATGATAATATACATGTTTCAATGCTATTCTCTCAAGTCATCCCACCATTGTCTTCTCCAACAGAGTCCAAAAGTCTGTTTTTTACATCTCTGTCTCTTTTGCTGTCTTGCGCATAGGGTCATCATTATCATCTTTCTACAGACGCATTATAAACAGTGCTGTGATGAACATTGGGGTACATGTGTCTCTTTCAGTTCTGGTTTCCTCGGGGTTTATGTCCAGCACTGGGATTGCTGGGTCATATGGCAGTTCTATTTCCAGTTTTTTAAGGAATCTTCACATTGTTCTCCATAATGGCTGAATAAAGGGTTCCCTTTTCTCCACACCCTCTCCAGCATTTATTGCTTGTAGACTTTTGGATCACAGCTATCCTGACTGGTGTGAAATGGTACCTCATTGTGGTTTTGATTTGCATTTCTCTGATAAGGAGTGATGTTGAGCATCTTTTCATGTGAGTGTTAGCCATCTGTATGTCTTCTTTGGAGAAATGTCTATTTAGTTCTTTGGCCCACTTTTTGACTCAGTCGTTTATTTTTCTGGAATTGAGCTGCAGGAGTTGCTTGTATATTTTTGAAATTAATTCTTTGTCCATTCCTTTGTTTGCTATTATTTTCTGCCATTCTGAAGGCTGTCTTTTCACTTTGCTTATAGTTTCCTTTGTTGTGCAGCTTTTAAATTTAATTAGGTACTTTTTGTTTATATTTACTTTCATTTCCAATACCCTGGGAGATGGGTCATAGAGGATCCTGCTGTGATTTATGTCTGAGAGTGTTTTGCCTGTGTTCTTCTAGGAGTTTTATAGTTTCTGGTCTTATGCTTAGATCTTTAATCCATTTTGAGTTTATTTTTGTGTATGGTGTTAGAAAGTGTTCTAGTTTCATTCTTTTACAAGTGGTTGACCAGTTTTCCCAGCACCACTTGTTAAAGAGATTGTCTTTAATCCACTATATATTCTTGCCTCCTTTGTCAAAGATAAGGTGTCCATAGGTGCATGGATTTATCTCTGGGCTTTCCATTTTGTTCCATGGATCTATATTTCTGTCTTTGTGCCAGTACCATACTGTGTTGATGACTGTGGCTTTGTAGTAGAGCCTGAAGTCAGGCAGGTTGATTCCTCCAGTTCCATTCTTCTTTCTCAGGAGAGCTTTGGCTATTTGAGTTTTTTTGTATTTCCATACAAATTGTGAAATTATTTGTTCTAGTTCTCTGAAAAATACCATTGTTAGCTTGATAGGAATTGCATTGAATCTATAGATTGTTTTGGGTAGTATACTCATTTTCACTATATTGATTCTTCTGATCCGTGAACACCGTATATTACTCTATTTGTGACCTCTTTGATTTCTTTAACCAGTGGTTTCATAGTTTTCTATATATAGGTCTTTTGTTTAGGTAGATATATTCCTTAGTATTTTATTCTTTTTGTTACAATGGTGAATGGCATTGTTTCTTTAATTTCTCTTTCTGTTTTCTCATTATTAGTGTATAGGAATGCAAGGGATTTCTGTGTGTTAATTTAATATCCTGCAACTTTACTATATTCATTGATTAGCTCTAGTAATTTTCTGGTGGAGTCTTTAAGGTTTTCTGTGTAGAGGATCATGTCATCTGCAAACAGTGAGAGTTTTACTTCTTCTTTTCCAATCTGGATTCCTTTTTTTTCTTTTTCTGCTCTGACTGCTGTGGCCAAAACGTCCAAAACTATGTTGAATAGTAGTGGTGATAGTGGGCATCCTTGTCTTGTTCCTGACTTTAGGGGAAATGCTTTCAATTTTTCACCATTATGGATAATGCTTGCTGTGGGTTTGTCATGTGTAGCTTTTGTTATGTTGAGGTATGTTCCCTCTATGCCTGCTTTTTGGAGGATTTTTTTTTAAATCATAAATGGATATTGAATTTTGTCAAAGGCTTTCTCTGCATCTATTGAGATAATCATATGGTTTTTATCTTTCAATTTCATAATGTTGTGTATTACATTTGTGGATTTGCGGATATTGAAGACTCCTTGCATCCCTGGGATAAAGCCCACTTGGTCATGATGTATGAACTTTTTAATATTTTTTGGATTCTGTTTGCTAGAGTTTTGTTAAGGATTTTTGCCTGTATGTTCATTGGTGATATTGACCTGTAGTTTTCTTTTTTTGTGGCATCTTTGTCAGGTTTTTGTATTAGGGTGATGGTGTCCTCATAGACTGAGTTTGGAAGTTTACCTTCCTCTGCAATTTTCTGGAAGAGTTTGAGTAGGATAGGTGTTAGCTCTTCTCTAAATTTTTGGTAGAATTTAGCTGTGAAGCTGTCTGGTCCTGGGCTTTTGTTTGTGAAAGATTTCTGATTACAGTTTCGATTTCCGTTCTTGTGATGGGTCTGTTTAGATTTTCTATTTCTTCCTGGTTCAGTTTTGGAAAGTTGTACTTTTCTAGAATTTGTCCATTTCTTCCAAGTTGTCCATTTTATTGGCATATAGTTGCTGATAATAGTCTCTTATTATCCTTTGTATTTCTGTGTTGTCTGTTGTGATCTCTCCATTTTCGTTTCTAATTTTGTTTATTTGATTTTTCTCTGTTTCTTGATGAGTCTGGCTAATGGTTTGTCAATTTTATTTATCTTCTCAAAGAACAAGCGTTTGGCTTTGTTGATTTTTGCTATGGTCTCTTTTGTTTCTCTTGCATTTATTTCTGCCCGAATTTTTAAGATTTCTTTCCTTCTACTAACCCTGGGGTTCTGCATTTCTTCCTTTTCTAGAAGAGACATGTGTACCCCAATGTTCATTGCAGCACTGTTTGTTTATAATAGCCAGGACATGGAAGCAACTAGATGTCCATCAGCAGATGAATGGATAAGAAAGCTGTGGTACAGATACACAATGGAATGTTACTCTGCCATTAAAAAGAAGATATTTGAATCAGTTCTAATGAGGTGAATGAAACTGGAGTCTATTATACAGAGTGAAGTAATTCAGTAAGAATATATACAATAAATGGATGTTGAATTTTGTCAAAGGCCTTCTCTGCATCTATTGAGATAATCATATGGTTTTTATTTTTCAATTTGTTAATGTGGTGAATTATATTGATTGATTTGTGGATATTGAAGAATCCTTGCATCCCTGGGATAAAGCCCACTTAGTCATGGTGTATGATCTTTTTAATGTGTTGTTGGATTCTGATTGCTAGAATTTTGTTGAGGATTTTTGCATCTATGTTCATCAGTGATATTGGCCTGTAGTTTTCTTTTTTTGTGACATCTTTGTCAGGTTTTGGTATTAGGGTGATGGTGGCCTCATAGAATGAGTTTGGAAGTTTACCTTCCTCTGCTATTTTCTGGAAGAGTTTGAGTAGGATAGGTGTTAGCTCTTCTCGAAATTTTTGGTAAAATTCAGCTGTGAAGCCGTCTGGACCTGGGCTTTTGTTTGCTGGAAGATTTCTGATTACCGTTTCAATTTCCGTGCTTGTGATGGGTCTGTTAAGATTTTCTATTTCTTTCTGGTTCAGTTTTGGAAAATTGTACTTTTCTAAGAATTTGTCCATTTCTTCCACGTTGTCCATTTGATTGGCATATAATTGCTGATATTAGTCTCTTATGATCCTTTGTATTTCTGTGTTGTCTGTTGTGATCTCTCCATTTTCATTTCTAATTTTATTGATTTGATTTTTCTCTCTTTGCTTCTTGATGAGTCTGGCTAATGGTTTGTCAATTTTATTTATCCTTTCAAAGAACCAGCTTTTGGCTTTGTTGATTTTTGCTATGGTCTCTTTTGTTTCTTTTGCATTTATTTCTGCCCTAATTTTTAAGATTTCTTTCCTTCTACTAACTCTGGGGTTCTCCAACTCTTCCTTTTCTAGTTGCTTTAGTTGTAGAGTTAGGTTATTTATTTGACTTTTTTCTTGTTTCTTGAGGTATGCCTGTATTGCTATGAACTTTCCTCTTAGCACTGCTTTTATAGTGTCCCAAAGGTTTTGGGTTGTTGTGTTTTCATTTTCATTAGTTTCTATGCATCTTTTGATTTCTTTTTTGATTTCTTCTGTGATTTGTTGGTTATTCAGAAGTGTGTTGTTCAATCTCCATGTGTTGGAATTTTTAATAGTTTTTCTCCTGTAATTGAGATCTAATCTTAATGCATTATGGTCAGAAAAGATGCTTGGAATGATTTCGAGTTTTTTGAATTTATCAAGTTTAGATTTATGGCCCAGGATGTGATCTATCCTGGAGAAGGTTCCATGAGCACTTGAAAAAAAGGTGAAATTCATTGTTTTGGGGTGAAATGTCCTATAGATATCAATTAGGTCTAACTGATCTAATGTATCATTTAAAGTTTGCGTTTCTTTGTTAATTTTCTGTTTAGTTGATCTGTTCATAGGTGTGATCTGTCCATAGGGTATTAAAGTCTCCCACTATTATTGTGTTATTGTTGATTTCCCCTTTCATACTTGTTAGCATTTGTCTTACATATTGTGGTGCTCCTATATTGGGTGCATATATATTTATAATTGTTATATCTTCTTCTTGGATTGATCCTTTGATCATTATGTAGTGGCCTTCTTTGTCTCTTTTCACAGCCTGTGTTTTAAAGTCTATTTTATCAGATATGAGTATTGCCACTCCTGCTTTCTTTTGGTCTCTATTTGCGTGGTATATCTTTTTCCAGCCCTTCACTTTCAGTCTGTATGTGTTCCTTGTTTTGAGGTGGGTCTCTTGTAAGCAGCATATAGAGGGGTCTTGTTTTTGTATCCATTCGGCCAGTCTTTGCCTTTTGGTTTGGGCGTTCAACCCATTTATGTTTAAGGTAATTATTGATAAGTATGATCCTGTTACCATTTAATTTATTGTTTTGGGTTCAGGTTTATACACCCTTTTCATGTTTCCTGTCTAGAGAATATCCTTTAGAATTTGTTGGAGAGCTGGTTTGGTGGTGCTGAATTCTCTCAGCTTTTGTGAGGAGGTGGGAGGGGGGTTCATGTTTGGGAACACATGTAAGAATTAAAGATTTCAAAATTAAAAAAATAAAAAACTAAAAAAAAAGAATATATACCAATATACCAATACAGTATATTAATGCATATATGTGGAATTTAGAAAGATGGTAACGATAACCCTATATATGAAACAGCAAAAGAGACACAGATGTATAGAACAGTCTTTTGGACTCTGTGGGAGAGGGCAAGGGTGGGATGATTTGGGAGAATGGCATTGAAACATGTAAATTATCATTTGTGAAACAAATCACTAGTCCAGGTTTGAGGCATAATACAAGTGCTTGGGGCTGGTGCACTGGGATGAACCTGAGGGATGGTATGGGAAGGGAGGAAGGAGGGACTTCAGGATGGGGAACACATGTATACACATGGCTGATTCATATCAATGTATGGCAAAACCAGTACAGTATTGTAAAGTAATTAGCCTCCAATTAAAATAAATAAATTTATATAAAATAACTAATTAAATAATCAAAAATAAAGATGTGTGATATATGCATTATATATACGTGTTATATATATATATGCATTATATATGTATATGCATTATCCATATATATGCTTTAATATACTGTATTGGTGTTTCTTTTCTGGCTTACTTCACCCCATATCATAGGCTCCAGTTTCATCCACTTCATTAGGATAGACTGAAATGCTTTCTTTTTTATAGCTGAGTGATATCCCATTGTGTATATGTACCACAACTTTCTTATCCATTCATCAGCCAATGGACATCTAGGTTGCTTCCAAGTCCTAGCTTGTAAACAGTGCTGCAGTGAACAATGGAGTACATATGTCTCTTTGAACTCTGGTTTGCTCAGTGTGTATGCCCAGCAGTGGGATTGCTGGGTCATATGGCAGTTCTGTTTCCAGTTTTTTAAAGGAATCTCCACACTGTTCTCCACAGTGGCTGTACTAGTTTGCATTCCCACCAAGAGTGTAGGAGAGTTCCCTTTTCTCCACACCCTCTCCAGCATTTATTGTTTGTAGACTTTTTGATGGCAGCCATTCTAACTGGTGTGAGATGGTAGGATCCCTGTTTTTTTAAAACTCCAGATTAGAAGTCCTTGCACCACCCCAGAAATCTTTGATTAACCCCATATGACTTCAACCTTTGAACTTGATGAACTAGCCAAAGTAATTGTAATTAGTAACCTCCAAGTCAATTATTCTAGTCTTAGTATTTACTCTGTGTTTTTTGGACACTTCTGTAAATAAGACATAGATTAAGGAACCTCCCCATCAGAATAATTTACACACTGAAGGATACAAGCAAATGTATTTGAGGTTTCAGAGGGAAGAGAGAAGACTACAGATTGAAGAAACAAAGAAAACTTTGTGGAAGAAGTAACATTTGAGCTGGGCCTTAAAAGATGGCCCTGTGAAAGTTCTGAAAGTTGTAAATACCAGGAAAAGCCATTTTATGCAGAAAGAAGAGCTGGAACAATTGCATGGAGATAAGAAAGGAAATGATGTATGCAAAGAACTATATCTTTAGTCCTCTGTAGCCAGAATAAAAGTTTATGAAGAGGTCAGTGAAAGGTGAAGCTAGAGTATGCAGGGACCATATAATATAGGGACTTGTTTGCCATTCTAAGGAGCTGAGACTTTATTTCTTCCAAGGATAATAGAGCACCATTAAAAACAGGTAGCAAAGTGGCATGGCCAGATTTATTTTTTAACAAAGAATAGCAAAAAATAAGAAAACCAACATTAATAATTCTTTAGAATTGTAATTTCAGATAGTAGGGAAAGTAGTTTTATATCAGGGGCCCTCTTTTTTCCCAAAATATTCAATATCTACTGACATCTTATAGTTTCGTTTCAGTTCAGTTCATTTCGGTCGCTTAGTTGTGTCCTACTCTTTGCGACCTCATGAACTGCAGCACGCCAGGCCTCCCTGTCCATCACCAACTCCCAGAGTCCACCCAAGCCCATATCCATCGAGTCGGTGATGCCATCCAACCATCTTATCCTCTGTTGTCCCCTTCTCCTCCTGCCCTCAATCTTTCCCAGCATCAGGGTCTTTTCCAATGAGTCAGCTCTTCGCATCATGTGGCCAAACTATTGGAGTTTCAGCTTCAACATCAGTCCTACCAATGAACACGCAGGACTGATCTCCTTTAGGATGGACTGATTGGATCTCCTTGCAGTCCAAGGGACCCTCAAGAGTCTTCTCCAACACCACAGTTCAAAGGCATCAATTCTTCGGTGCTCAGCTTTCTTTATAGTCCAACTCTCACATCCATACATGACCACAGGAAAAACCATAGCCTTAACTAGATGGATCTTTGTTGACAAAGTAATGTCTCTGCTTTTTAATATGCTGTCTAGGTTGGTCATAACTTTCCTTTCAAGGAGCAAGCATCTTTTAATTTCATGGCTGCAGTCACCATCTGCAGTGATTTTGGAGCCCAGAAAAATAAAGTCAGCAACTGTTTTCCCATTTATTTCCCATGAAGTGTTGGGAGTGGATGCCATGATCTTCGTTTTCTGAATGTTGAGCTTTAAGCCAACGTTTTTACTCTCCTGTTTCACTTTCATCAAGAGGCTCTTTAGTTCTTCACTTTCTGTGGTGTCATCTGCATATCTGATGTTATTGATATTTTTCCCAGCAATCTTGATTCCAGCTTGTGCTTCCTCCAGCCAAGCATTTCTCATGATGTATTCTGCATATAAGTTGAATAAGCAGGGTGACAATATACAGCCTTGACATACACCTTCTCCTATTTAGAACCAGTCTGTTGTTCCATGTCCAGTATGTTAATTCAGGCAGAGAGCGACAAGGATCAAGAATAAGAATAATAATAAATGTATTGAATGTTAATATACCAGATATCTTTTATTTGCTTTATATCCCCATGAGTTAATATTATTATTATTCCCATTTTATAGATGATAAAATTGACTATCAGATAACTTTAGAAGCTGGACAAGGGTCAGCTAAGTAGTAGAGCTTGGATTTGAATCCATACAGTTTGATAACGATACCTGTGCTCTTAAGCACTATGTCACTTGACCCTCATCAGTTGACTCTATGCAGCTAATTCAACAGCTGCATAGCTTCTAAATCAGAGCATCAGAACTTAGATGCCTTCTAAAACAATTTGCTCAACGCTCATATTGTCAGATGGTTAAACTGAGGGACAGGAGATAGGAGAGCATCTTACTCAAGGTCACAGAACTCATTAGAAATACCTGGCTAGAACATAGGTCTCCTGTTTTCCAGTTGTGCTCGTTCTATTACACTATTTTGCTGTTCTTCTAGCAAAATGAAAGCTGTGTAGCTCCCCAATACTAAGGTTGGAGTTCTGCAGGAAATTGATTCAAATGTAAAGTCCCTAAAATCAAAATGCCATGGCAAGTCAAAAACTCCAAATGTATATTATTTTGTGTGTGTGTGTGTGTATGTGTGTGTGTGTGTGTGTGTGTGTGATGTATGGCTGGAACAGGTTATAGAGATGCAGGTGAATGTCTACAACTTTGGGAAGGAAAGAATTTCTTCAGACAGGGATTTCCCCTCACTAACCCCAGGTTCATGTCTTCCCTTCTTATTCCCTGGGAATAGGGCTGTTCCAAGCATGTGACTCCTGTCCTCTGCGAAGTCTGAAGCAGCTGACTGTTTGCTTTGGAATATAACTCCAGATGTTAAACTCAGTCAGTCTCAAAGGTCATAAAATTTTCAGGCCACAATTCCTGGAACAGTTGCCTATTCCAGCACAATCTTGTATATGACCATTTCAAAACACCACCAAAATTCTTGATAAATAAGAGGCCAGGAATTCCCTTAGACCTCTTATCTCCTCCTGCTAAAGCATAGGTGAGTAGTTACTTTTGACCTTCCTACCACAGTTTCCAGCCACTCTTTTGAATTTTCAAGGTTTAAAGGTAACTGTTACCTATTCAAAAATAGCCTTAGCAAAGAAAAAACTTTGTACCATGAGTTTCTATGGTAATTCTTCTCAAACTTTGATGGCAACCAAATAACTTGGGCTTGGGAAAGACTCAGTCTGGCTTTATCCCCAAATATTTTGATTCAGTCTATCTGGGGCCAGAGATTGAAATCTTCATTTTTCTCAAGAACCACCTGTGAATCTATTGTGTACCCAAGTTTGGAAACCACTGATCTATGGTTTGTATGTTAAGGATGAAATCCTGAGAGGTATTGTAACTAGCATTATGGATAGACATTGAGGCATGTATGCAAACTTCTCTACTCTCCACTCCTTTCACTCATAAAAGTCTCAGATGCTTTCATTTGACTTGCTGTACTCTGAAGTCCCACCCCTAGAACAGCTCATTCAGGATGATTAGATGAATTCAGCACAGGTGTAAACAGTAGATTGCCAGTGTCTCTGACTTGCACACACATTCCCTCCTATACCAGGGCTCCATAGAAAACTGAGCCATCACTGAAGAAAACCTGCTAACCGAGTTTTATACCTAAATTAATCAAATCTTGCAGCTAGGGAAATGAGAAAAGTCTAACATTTTGAGTTTTACCTGTTTTTCCCTAAGATTGTACTGCAAATAAGTAAGAATATGTGTATGAACATGACAGAATAATGCTTTCCATTCATACAGAGTAAAACTTAAGACCCTCCAAGCTGGAAGATCTGAAGAAGTCACATAGAATAGTGTTTCACAACGTTTTTGATATGTCTGGATAGATTCTCCATCTACTCAAAACATTATCCCTGGACCAACAGCATTAGCATAACCTGAGAGATTATTGGTACTGCATCATCTCAGTCCCTACACCAGGCCTGCCAAAATAGAGTCTGCATTTTAATAAGATCTCCAGGTCTGAACCAGTGGTTCTCAAAGTGCATTGCCAAGAATAGCACCATCAGCATCACCTGGGGACTTGTCAGATATATATTCTGAGGCACCACCTTGGACCTTCTGAATCAGAAACTCCGGAGTTGGGAGTGAGAATTCTGTTTTAAGGTCCTCCAGGTG
This sequence comes from Capra hircus, assembly GCF_001704415.2. Lineage (NCBI taxonomy): Eukaryota > Metazoa > Chordata > Mammalia > Artiodactyla > Bovidae > Capra > Capra hircus. The sequence goes on along the minus strand of NW_017189516.1, from coordinate 3,937,779 downwards.
ATTCTAATGCACACTCGAGTTTGAAAACCACTCTAGACCATCCTTCTGCCTTTAGGCAATATTGGCTTTCACTCAGTAATAGAATATTGGAGAAGAGATGGGAAGGTTTCAGGGTAAGAGATTACATTATCAATTTCAGAAAGCTCCCTCTCTTTTATGAAACACTTTATGATCTCTGGTATACAATGGATGTTTTGTGTCACCCCAAATTTCATATGCTGAAACCTAATTAATCCCCAGCCTTGTGGTATTTGGAGGTGGGGACTTTGAGAGGCAATCATGTTATAAGAATGGAGCCCTCATAAATGGGATTAGTGCTATTATAAAAGAGACCTCAAAAAATTCCCTTGGCCCCCATCATCATGTGAAGACATAGCAGAAGATGGTCATCTATGAACCAGGATGTGGGGAGAGAGCAAATTAGCAAAGATGGCATGTCCAGGCTCTCTGACCCCACTTTTGTAAATAATGACTATGTAACAGCTGAGATCATTTACAGCACTGTGCATGCACATCATGAGGTATTCACTTGGTCATGGGTTATCTGTGTGTGGTATGTCTATATGAGCTCCACCAAAAAAAAGTGGTGGCATTACTGCTGCATCACGGCTGTGTCCTTTGGGTCAGCCATGAGAGGAGAAAATATAGCATGTCTACCGTTATGGTTGCTGTGTCAGCTAGGAGAGAATAAACATGTCTGCAGTCCCCATGGCTCCTCAAGTCTTCTTTCAGCCTCTTAGCTCATGCCTTGCTTACTGTGTATTCATCGAACAGTGTGAACAGCAATACAACTGGTGCAGTGAGCTGGATCAACAATACACAAAGCATGAGCTCTCACCAGACACATCAGCCAGCACCTTGCTCTTGGACTTCCCGGTTTCCAGAACTGTGAGAAAAGTTTCTGTTGCGTATAACCCACCCAGTTTATGACATTCTTTTATAGTAGTCTTAACAGACTAAGACAGTGCCCTGTCTTCACACAGGGTCCTCCCATTGGCAACCTTTTTCAAATCCATTTGGCTAGAAAAAAAGCCTTCCCAAGTTTGGCAAATACTTCCTCATATCCTCTGTCAAGTGCTTGCCTAGTTTCTGAGCTTCTACATCAAGTATTTCAAACATAACCATCAGAAATAAAACTCCAAATTTTTCAACATTCTAAAGTTGCGATGAATTTTATTTTCATCAGTATGCTGGTGGAACTCTACTCTTTAAAGTTATCTTTACTCACATTATCTTATGTAATCCTCTTAAAATTTTTCTGAAGGAGCTCCTGTTTTTACCCCCACTTTCATGAGAAATCGAAGCTTAGAAATGTTAGCAATTTCTGTATGATTAGAGCTAGCCAGCAGCAGAATCATGACTGAAGGTGAGGTAATATTTCAAAGCCTATGAGCTTAATTATAAGACACCCTTCTCTGTACAATTTCAGGCAGACTGGACACAAGGATTTGCATGAGCTTAATAAAGATATGGGAGACACAGCAAAATAAATAAATAAATAAAAATAAAAGTATGCATGACCCAGTTCCCTGAAAGGGAGGCCATGGTATAGGTAAGGATGTAGAAGGACAAGGCCTGGAATAATGAGCCTATTGGAGAGAGTAAGTATAGTGATGAGGTGGAGGAGGAGCAAGGAGGGGCAAAAGGAGGTATAGTTAGCTCCTGTTTTGGATTATGATCTAGGAGGAGAAAACTACATTGTCCTGATAGAGTGTGCTTCATTCAAACTAGAATAGTGTGTTTAAACAGGGCATCTAACTAGAGGGTCTGAGGCAATTTATCAAAGCCAAGTTAGTTTTAAATCTAAACTAGAGTAGGACGGGGGATAGTAAGTAACAGTGGACAAATTGTTTACCTGGATTAATATCAGAATTCCAGAGATGGTGGGAAGAGGTCAGAAGGACAACAGCAAGATTTTTATGAGTTCCCAGCATGCATTTATATCACTTTATCACATATTGTCTTTTAATTGTTAATTGCAATATCATGTGTATGAATAGTCACCCAATTATACTGCAAGCCCCTTGATGACAATGTTACACTTCTTTTGTGTTTCCTCACAGTACCAAATGTTGACTAATTCAATTATTTTTTCACTGATTATCTTAGGCTCTATGGATACTGGGGATACAAAGATGAGTAAGACATGGCCCTCATCCTCATGGACCTCTAGTATAAAAGGGATTCTCAGCAGGACTTAATGGATAAAATTCAGAAGTCATAGAACTGAGAAACAGTAGGCATGTGAGAACATATGCAATTTTCTGTAGAAAATCTATAGTTTCTATCAGATTCTCAAAATTGATTAGAGCCTATATTTTGGTGGGGGGAGCACACATGTAAATAAATATGAGTCCTAAGAGCTGGTGAGTGGAAACAAATCACGGAAGCATGTAAACCTTCACAGAAGAATAATAGTTGGCCTTCTCAACCAAGCAGAGGAACAAAGAAGATTCCAGGAATAGGGCACACTATGTGAATATATGGAAGAGAAAAAGAGCATGCTGCACTTGAGAAACTACAAACAGTTTGATATGGGAACAAGATAAGCCTAGAGAGGCAGAGTGCCAAGCCCCAAACTACCACCCAAAACTACCTCTTCTTCCATTCACCCTGCTTTTGGAATATTCTTGTCTCTTTCACAGATAAAGAAAGACTCTTTCACACAGTCAGCTTCCATACTGCAATAGCTACTTTGAAGAATGACCAGTAGGCAGCTGTCCCCACAGAACCTGGCCCTCATTTCAAGATTTTAAAAGTGAAAAACAAGAGGAGGTTTAGATAGGTAGCCTTCTTCCTCTCTCCCATTTTTATTCCCAGCTTTGACACTTGGAGAAATCACTGATGGTAAGGGAAATAAAATGCCATTATTCACTATTTTTCAGTCTTTTTCTCTTTTATTTCTAACAGACTTTTAGGGACCATGGCAGTTAGTGCAGAGCACTGTGTCTGTTGTCATGTAGCATATTGCCTAATTTCTAACTTTCCAACTCATTCTCTATTGCTCCTCTGTGAATGTATGGTTTCTTAAGCTATTACTAGTCATCTTTTGGAGAAGGAAATGGCAGCTCACTCCAGTGTTCTTGCCTGGAGAATCCCAGGGACAGGGGAGCCTGGTGGGCTGCCGTCTATGGGGTCGCACAGAGTCGGACACGACTGAAGCGAATTAGGAGCAGCAGCAGTCATCTTTGTTTTTCTCCAAGAGCTAGTATCTTTGGCATGGCCTTATTTTCCTTCCTTCTTATCCTTTTTCTCAGGCTGTTACCAGGATTGACTCCAGAAATTAGTCACTTTAAGAAGCAGAGGGATCTGAGAGACTATTGAGTTCAGATCAAATTTTTGACACCTCCCTCTTCCCTGCTTGGTGAACTGTGACATGGCTTTGGATTTTGGCTTCCCTTTTAGTCTTTGTTTTTCCATCAGAGTACTCAGATTTTTCAGTTTCTCTCAGTCTGACCTCTATCTTGTATGACTGCTGCCAGAACTTGGCTTCACTGAGGGTTCCTCCCTCTCCTAATCTCTGGCATAATATGCTTCAGGGGACAGATTTTTGTATTATTGACTCCTACCTGACTCTGGATTGGTTATATCTCAGCAAAAAGCCTTTTCCCGTTAACCTTCTTTAGTGTCCAAATTTTGCCATTAGCATTTCCAAGCTAATTCTTGAGGTCCTTACTAGGAAACAAATACCATTTCCCATCATCTGGTCCCCTGGCCTATGCCCATAGTCAACCAGATCCATTTCATCTTAGCTCCTATTTATACTTGCAGTGAGGAAATTTCACCACTTTCATAGCTCTATTTCCATGTGCTCCCCTGTTAGTTAGGAATCAATAGACTTCTCTTATCTATCTTCTTACCTGTTGGTAGTAGGAATCATTATAGTGAGGGAGATCAGAAGGGCCTTTATTAACTCCCTGGATTATGAGTTTCTTTGATATAACAGAAGAGTTCTGGAAAATTAGCTCAATTAATTTTTATAGTGTACAATTTCTGGTCATAGTTTGTGACTGTTCTGCATCCTCAGAATGTTTGTGGAATTATGCTGTGTTCTTAGCCATCTCACTAGGATGTGCTGTGCTCAGTTGCTTTAGTCATGTCTGACCATGTGCAATCCCATGGGCTGTAGCCTGCCAAGCTGCTCTGTCCATGGGATTCTCCAGGCAAGAATACTGGAGTGGGTTTCCATTTCCTCCTGCAGGGATCTTCCCGACTCAGGGATCTAACCTGTGTCTCTTACAACTCCTCCATTAGCAGGTGGGTTCTTTACTGCCAGCACCACCCGGCAAGCCCTCATCTCACTAGGATAAGCTTTATAAAAACATCAAAGTAGATGATTTACCAACTGGTATACTTTCACAGGTCATAAGCCCTGTCCTGGCAGTGGCTTAGGCCTAAACACCTTTCTCTAGAGTCCTTCACTTCACAATGAGGAATAAGACTCAGAATGAGAAGCCCAGGATTACCACACACATGTGCATGGGTTAAGGTCTCAAAGTAAGGCTTTTTCTCAGAACAGTACTGGAGAAGGTGAAGGAAGAGAACTCAAGGGCCAAGGGAATATGTAATGGAGATGAGAGAAAGGGTGCAATAGGGGGTTGTAAAGTTTCAGAGAAAAGTATGATTTAGTCAAAGAATCATTAAAAATTAAGACCTAGAGTTCCCTTTTCTCCACATCCTCACCAACATTTGTTATTTTATACTTTTTGATGACAGTCATTCTGACAGATGTGAGGTGATATCTCATTGTGGTTTTGATTTGCATTTCTCAAATGATTAGTGATATTGAGCCACTTTTCATGTGCTTGTTAGCCATCTATATCTAGCATTTATTTTTAAAAATCATGTGAGGAAATGTTCTAATCTCACTTTTATACATGTAGCTGTCCAGCTTTTTTTCATTACCACTTGTTGAAGAGACTATCTTTTTCATTGCACATTCTTACCTTGTTTGTTGTATTAATAGGTGTATGGGTTTACTTCTTGGGGCTATCTATTCTATTCAATTGATCTGTGTGCCTGTTTTTGTCCTGGCACCATGCTGTTTTGATGACTGTAGCTTTGTAGTATAATCTGAAGTCAGAGAGCCTGATACCTCCAGCTCTGTTTTAAACACTTTGGCAATTCAGTGTCTTTTGTGGTTCCACATAAAGTTTAGGATAATTTCTTTTAGTTTTTTGAAAACTGTCATGGGTATTTTGATAAAGATTGTATTAAATCTGTGGATTGCTTTGGGTAGTATGGATATATATATTTTTTAATTAGAGGATATTTTATAATATTATGATGATTTTTGCCATACATCAGCATGAATCAGCAAGGTATGCATATATCCCATTCCTCTTGAAGCCCCCTCCACGCCCCCCCCCCATATCCACCCCTACAAATGGTCACAGAGCACTGGTTTCGGATTCCCTGTATCATACATTGAACTCCCATTGGCTACCTACTTTACATATGGTAATGTATATGTTTCAATGCTATTCCATATCATCCCACATTCTCCTTCCCCAACTGTGTCCAAAATGTCTGTGTCAGCTTTGCTGCCCTGCAGGTAGGATCATCAGTACTACCTTTCAAGATTCCATATATATGCATTAATATACAATATTTGTCTTTCTTTTTCTGACTTGCTTCACTCTGTATAACAGGCTCTAGATTCATCCACCTTGATAGAACTGATTCAAATGCATTCCTTTTAATAGCTGAATAATATTCCATTGTGTATATGTACAACTTCCTTATGCATTCATCTGTCAATGGACATCTAGTTTGCTTCCATGTCCTACTATTGTAAATAATGCTGTGATGAACATTTGAGTACATGTGTCTTTTTCAATTCTGGGTTTCCTCAGGGTGCATGCCTGAGGGATTACTAGGTGATGTGCTGTGTGCTGTGCTGTGCTTAATCACTCAGTCATGTTCAACTCTTTGCAACCCCATGGACCATAGCCTTCCAGGCTCCTCTGTCCATAGGGATTCTCCAGGCAAGAATAATAGAGTGGGTTGCCATGCCCTTCTCCAGGGGATTATCCCAACCCAGGGGTCAAACCCAGGTCTCCCGCATTGCAGGCAAATTCTTTACCATCTGCAGCCACCAGGGAAACTCTACTGTTGGCTTTATTTCTTGTTTTTTTAAGGACTCTTTATACTGTTCTCCATAGTGGCCATATCTATTTGCATTCCCATCAACAGTTGAAGAGAGTTCTCTTTTCTCCACACCCTATCCAGTATTTATTGTTTGTAGACTTTTTGATGATGTGGTACCTCATTGCAGTTTTGACTTGCATTTCTCTAATGATGAGTGATATTGAGTATTTTTCGTGTGTGTCTTAGCCATCTGTATGCCTTTTCGGAAAGATATCTGTTTAGGTTTTCTGCCCACTTTTTGATTACATTGTTTGTTTTTCTGGTATTGACCTGAATAAGCTGCTTGGGTATTTTGGAGGTTAATTACTTGACAGTTGTTTCATTTGCTATTAATTTCTTACATTTTAGGGATTGTCTTTTCACCTTGCTTATAGTTTCCTTCACTGTTCAAAAGCTTTTAAGTTTAATTAGGTCCCATTTGCTTATTTTTGTTTTTATTGCCATTATTCTAGGAAGTGGTTCATAGAGAATCTTGCTGTGGTTTATGTCAGAGAGTGTTCTGCCTATGTTTTCCTCAAAAAGATTTATAGTTTCTGGCCTTACATATAGGTCTTCAGTCCATTTTGGGTTTTTTTTGTGTGTGTGTGTGTGCGTAGTATTAGGACGTGCTCTAGTTTCATTCTTTTACATGTAGTTGGCCAGTTTTCCCAGAACCACTTGTGGGAGAGACTTTTTCCACTGTATATGTTTCCCTCCTTTGTCAAAGATAAGGTACCCATAGGTGTGTGGGTTTATCTCTGGCTTTCTATCTTGTTCCATTGGTCTATAGCTCTGTTTTTATGCTAGTACCATACCATCTTGATGGCTGCAGCTTTGTAGTGTAGTCTGAAATCAGGAAGGCTGATCTCTCCAGTTCTATTCTTCTTTCTCAAGATCGTTTTGGCTATTCGAGGTCTTTAGTATTTCCATACAAATTGTGAAATTACTTTTTCTAGCTCTGTGAGAGGGAGAAGGCAATGGTACCCCACTCCAGTACTCTTGCCTGGAAAATCCCATGGATGGAGGAGCCTGGTAGGCTGCAGTCCATGGGGTCGCTAAGAGTCAAACATGACTGAGCAACTTGACTTTCACTGTTCAGTTTTATGCATTGGAGAAAGAAATGGCAACCCACTCCAGTGTTCTTGCCTGGAGAATCCCAGGGACGGGGGAGCCTGGTGGGCTGACGTCTATGGGGTCACACAGAGTCGGACATGACTGAAGCAACTTAGCAGCAGCAGCAGCAGCTCTGTGAGAAATACCATTGGTAGCTTCCCTGGTAGCTGCAGCTGGTAAAGAATCTGCCTGCAATGCAGGAGACCCTGGTTCGATTCCTGGGTCAGGAAGTTCCCCTGGAGAAAGGATAGGTTATCTACTTCAGTATTCTTGCCTGGAGAATCTCAATGGACAGAGGAGCCTGGTGTGCTACAGTCCATGTGGTCACAAAGAGTTGGACATGACTGAGCAACTAAGGACAGTACAGCACAGTTTAATACAGATACATTGAATCTATAGATTGTTTTCAGTAGTATAGTCATTTCACTATATTGATTCTTCTAACCCAGAAATATAGTACATCTCTTGACCTGTTTGTGTCATCTTTGATTTCTTTCAGCAGTGTCATGGTTTTCTGCATACAGGTCTTTTGTCTGTTTAGGTAAATTTTTTTCTAAGTAGTTTATCCTTTTTGTAGCAATGGTGAATGGGATTGTTTCCTTAATTTCTCTCTCTGATTTTTCATTGTTAGTGTATAGTAATGCAAGGGGCTTCTGTGTATTAATTTCTGGGGCATGGTAACCCATTCCAGGATTCTTGCTTGGGAAATCCCATGGATAGAGGAGCCTGGTGGGCTACAGATTCTATAGGGTCACAAACAGTTGGACATGATTTAGTGACTAAACAACAACAGCATGTTCCTTCCATACCTACTTTCTTTTTTTTTGGGGGGGGGGATTTGTTTTGCTTTCATTGATGAACTGACACTTAGCAGCGACTCTAAATTAATTTACCTTAAACATTTTATCATTTTTTAAAATTTAAGTTTATTTATTTTAATTGGAGGCTAATTACTTTACAATATTGTATTGGTTTTGCCATACATCAACATGAATCCGCCACAGATGTACACATGTTCCCAATCCTGAACCCCCCTCCCACCCCCTCCCCATACCATCCCTCTGGGTCATCCCAGTGCACCAGCCCCAAGCATCCTGTGTCCTGCATCAAACCTAGACTGGCGATTCGTTTCTTATATGATATTATACCTGTTTCAATGCCATTCTCCCAAATCATCCCACCCTCTCCCTCTCCCACAGAGTCCAAAAGACTGTTCTATACATCTGTGTCTCTTTTGCTGTCTCGCATACAGGGTTATCATTACCATCTTTCTAAATTCCATATATATGCATTAGTATACTATATTGGTGTTTTTCTTTCTGGCTTACTTCACTCTGTATAATAGGCTCCAGTTTCATCCACCTCATTAGAACTGATTCAAATGTATTCTTTTTAATGTCTGAGTAATACTCCATTGTGTATATGTACCACAGCTTTCTTATCCATTCATCTGCTGATGGACAACTAGGTTGCTTCCATGTCCTGGCTATTATAAACAGTGCTGCGATGAACATTGGGGTACACGTATCTCTTTCAATTCTGGTTTCCTCAGTGCCATGCCTACTTCCTCAAGAGTTTTTATTGTAAATGGATTTTGAATTTTGTCAAAGATTTTCTCTGCATCTCTTGAGATAATCTTGTGGGTTTTATCTTTCAATTTGTTAATATGGTGAATCACATTGATTGATTTGTGTATACTGAAGAATCCTCACATTCCTGGGATAATACCCACTTGATGTATGATCTTTTTAATGTGTTGTTGGATTCTGCTTGCTAGAATTTTGTTGAGGATATTTTCATCTATGTTCATCAGTGATATTGGATTGCAATTTTCTTTTCTTTTTTTTTTTTTTGTAACATCTTTGTCTGGTTTTGGTACCAGGCTTATGGTGGTCTTGTAGAATGAGTGTGGGAGTTTTCCTTCCTCTGCGGTTTTCTGGAAGACATTGAGCAGTATAGATGTTAGCTCTTCTCTAAACTTCTGGTATTATTCATCTGTGAAGCCACACATCTGGTCCTGGGCTTTGGTTTGTTGGCAGATTTTTGATTATAGTTTTTATTTTGGTGCTTGTGATTGGTCATATTTTCCATTTCTTACTGATTCAGTTTTGGAAGATTATACTTATCTAAGAATCCATCTATTTCTTCCAAGTTGTATATTTTATTGTCTTATAGTTGCTCATAATAGTCTCTTATGATCCTTTGTATTTCCATGTCGTCTTGTTGTAACTTCTCCTTTTTCATTTCTAACGTCAATGATTTGAGTCTTTTCCCTTTTTTTCTTGATGAGCCTGGCTAACAATTTGTTGATTTGTTTAACTTCTTAAAGAACCAGCTTTTAGTTTTATTGATCTTTGCTATGTTCATGAATGGATGCTATGTAGCTTCAGTCATGTCCAACTTTGCAGCAGACTTCAGCAATACGTGAACCATTAACTTCCTGATGTTCAAGCTGGTTTTATAAAAGGCAGAGGAACCAGTGATCAAATTGCCAACATCCGCTGGATCATGGAAAAAGCAAGAGAGTTCCAGAAAAACATCTATTTCTGCTTTATTGACTATGCCAAAGCCTTTGACTGTGTGGATCACAATAAACTGTGGAAAATTCTGAAAGACATGTCAATACCAGACCACCTGACCTGCCTCTTGAGAAATCTGTATACAGGTCAGGAAGCAACAGTTAGAACTGGACATGGAACAACAGGCTGGTTCCAAATAGGAAAAGGAGTACATCAAGGCTGTATATTGTCACCCTGCTTATTTAACTTCTATGCAGAGTACATCATGAGAAACGCTGGACTGGAAGAAACACAAGCTGGAATCAAGATTGCCGGGAGAAATATCAATCACCTCAGATATGCAGATGACACCACCCTTATGGCAGAAAGTGAAGCGGAGCTAAAAAGCCTCTTGATGAAAGTGAAAGAGGAGAGTGAAAAAGTTGGCTTAAAGCCCAACATTCAGAAAACAAAGATCATGGCATCTGGTCCCATCACTTCATGGGAAATAGATGGGGAAACAGTGGAAACAGTGTCAGACTTTATTTTGGGGGGCTCCAAAATCACTGCAGATGGTGACTGCAGCCATGAAATTAAAAGATGCTTACTCCTTGGAAGAAAAGTTATGACCAACCTAGATAGTATATTCAAAAGCAGAGACATTACTTTGCCGACTAAGATCCATCTAGTCAAGGCTATGGTTTTCCCTGTGGTCATGTATGGATGTGAGAGTTGGACTGTGAAGAAGGCTGAGCGCCGAAAAATTGATGCTTTTGAACTGTGGTGTTGGAGAAGACTCTTGAGGGTCCCTTGGACTGCAAGGAGATCCAACCAGTCCATTCTGAAGGAGATCAACCCTGGGATTTGTTTGGAAGGAATGATGCTAAAGCTGATGCTCCATGCGAAGAGTTGACTCATTGGAAAAGACTCTGATGCTGGGAGAGATTTGGGGCAGGAGGAGAAGGGGATGACAGAGGATGAGATGGCTGGATGGCATCACGGACTCAATGGACATGAATCTGAGTGAACTCCGGGAGATGGTGATGGACAGGGAGGCCTGGCATGCTGTGATTCATGGGGTCGCAAAGAGTCGGACACGACTGAGCGACTGAACTTAACTGTGGACTGTAGCTGCCAGGCTCCTCTGTCCATGGATTCTCCAGATAAGAATACTGGAGTGGGTTGCTGTGTCTTCCTCTAGGGGATATTCCCAATCCAGGGATCGAACCTGCATCTCTTACATCTACCTGCATTAGCAAGTGGGTTCTTTACCACTAGTGCCACCTGGGAAGCCTGATCTTTTCTACAGTCTCCTTCATTTCTTTTTCAGTTTTTTTCTTTTCTGATCTTTATGATTTCTTTTCTACTACCAGCTTTGGGGTTTCCCCCTTCTTTTTCTAGTTGTTTTAGGTGTAAGATTAGGTTGTTTATTTAATATCTCTCTTGTTTCTTGAGGTAGGCTTGTATTGCTATACATTTCCCTATTAGCACTACTTTTACTGCATCACATAGGTTATGAGTTGTTGTGTTTTCATTGTCATTTATTTCTAGGCATATTTTGATTTCCTTTTTTATTTCTTCAGTGATCTATTGGTTATTCAGAAGTGTATTGTTGTGTTTGTATTTTTTATAGTTTTTTTTTTCCTGTGCAAGCATGTGTGTGTAGTTGCTTCAGTCATCTCTGTCTCTGAGACCCTATGGACTGTAGCCTGCTACGTTCCTCTGTCCATTGAATTCTGCAGGCAAAAATACTGGAGTAGGTTTCTGTGCCCTCCTCCAGGGGATCTTCCCAACCCAGGGATTGAACCTTCCTCTCCTGTGGTTCCTGCATTGCAGGCAGATTCTTTACCACTGAGACACCTGGAAGCCCTTTCCCCCAGTCCCCTAGTTGGTATCTAATCTTACAGCATTGTGATCAGAAAAGATGCTTGAAATGATTTCAGTTTTTAAAAATTTACCAAGGCTTTATTTGTGGCGCAGGATGTGATCTATCCTAGAGAATTTTCCATGTGCACTTAAGAAAAAAGTGAAGTCTATTGTTTTTGGATGAAATGTCCTGTAGTTATCAATTAAGTTCAACTGGTCCATTGTATCATTTAAAACTTCTGTTTCCTTATTAATTTTCTGTCTGGATGATCTGTCCATTGGTGTAAGTGGGACATGAAAGTCCCCTGCTATTATTGCATTACTGTTGATTTCCCCTCTAATCAGTTCAGTTTAGTTCAGTTGCTCAGTCATGTCCAACTCATTGCGACCTCATGAACCACAGCACGCCAGGCCTCCCTGTCCATCACCAACTCCCGGAATCCACACAAACCTATGTCCATCTAGTCGGTGATGCCAGCCAGCCATCTCATCCTTTGTCGTACCCTTCTCCTCCTGCCCTCAATCTTTCCCAGCATCAGGGTCTTTTCAAATGAGTCAGCTCTTCGCATCAGGTGGCCAAAGTATTGGAGTTTCAGCTTCAACATCAGTCCTACCAATGAACACCCTGGACTGATCTCCATTAGGATGGACTGGTTGGATCTCCTTGTAGTGCAAGGGACTCTCAAGAGTCTTCTCCAACACCACAGTTCAAAAGCATCAATTCTTCTGCACTCAGCTTTCTTTATAGTCCAACTCCCACATCCATACATGACCCCTGGAAAAACCATAGCCTTGACTAGACAGACCTTTGTTGACAAAGTAATGTCTTTACTTTTTAATATGCTGTCTAGGTTCGTCATAACTTTTCTTCCAAGGAGGAAATGACTTTTAATTTCATGGGTACAGTCACCATCTGCAGTGATTTTGGAGCCCAGAAAAATAAAGTCAGCCACTATTCCCACTGTTTCCCCATCTATTTGCCATGAAGTGATGGGACCGGATGCCATGATCTTCATTTTCTGAATGTTGAGCTTTAAGCCAACTTTTTCACTCTCCTCTTTCACTTTCAGCAAGAGGCTCTTTAGTTCTTCTTCACTCTCTGTGGTGTCATCTGCATATCTGAGGTTATTGATATTTCTCCCAACAATCTTGATTTCAGCTTGTGCTTCTTCCAGCCCAGTGTTTCTCATGATGTATTCTGCATAGAAGTTAAATAAGCAGGGTGACAATATACAGCCTTGACATACTCCTTTTCCTATTTGGAACCAGTCTGTTATTCCATGTCCAGTTCTAACTGTTGCTTCCTGACCTGCATATAGGTTTCTCAAGAGGCAGGTCAGGTGGTCTGGTATTCCCATCTCTCTCAGAATTTTCCACAGTTTATTGTGACCCACACAGTCAAGGACTTTGGCATAGTCAATAAAGCAGAAATAGATGTTTTTTCTGGAACTCTCTTGCTTTTTTGATGATCCAGCAGATGTTGGCAATTTGATCACTGGTTCCTCTGCCTTTTCTAAAACCAGCTTGAACATCTGAAAGTTCATGGTTCACATATTGCTGAAGCCTGGCTTGGGGAATTTTGAGCATTACTTTACTAGTGTATCAGCTTCCCTTGTAGCTCAGTCAGTAAAGAATCTGCCTGCAGTGCAGGAGACCCCCAGGTTCGATCCCAGGGTTGGGAAGATCCCCTGGAGAAGGAAATGTCAACCCACTCCAGTATACTTGCCTAGAAAATCTCATGGACAGAGGAGCCTGGTGGGCTGAAGTCTATGGGGTTGCAAAGAGTCGGACACGAATGATTGATTAACACTTACTTACTAGTGTATGAGATGAGTGCAATCGTGCAGTGGTTCGAGCATTCTTTGGCATTGCCTTTCTTTGGGATTGGAATGAAAACTGACCTTTTCCAGTCCTGTGGCCACTGCTGAGATTTCCAAGTTTGCTGACATATTGAGTGCAGCACTTTCACAGCATCATCTTTCAGGATTTGAAATAGCTCAACTGGAATTCCATCACCTCCACTAGCTCTGTTCGTAGTGATGCTTCCTAAGGCCCACTTGACTTCACATTCCGGGATGTCTGGCTCTAAGTGAGTGATCACACCATCATGGTTATCTGGGTCATGAAGACCTTTTTGTACATTTCTTCTGTGTATTCTTGCCACCTTTTCTTAATATCTTCTGCTTCTGTTAAGTCTGTACCATTTCTGTCCTTTATTGAGCCCATCTTTGCATGAAATGTTCCCTTGGTGCCTCTAATTTTCTTGAAGAGATCTCTAGTCTTTCCATTCTGTTGTTTTCCTCTATTTCTTTGCACTGATCCCTGAGGAAGGCTTTCTTATCTCTCCTTGCTGTTCTTTGGAACACTGCATTCAAATGGGTATATCTTTCCTTTTCTCCTTTTCTTTTCACTTCTCTTCTTTTCACAGCTATTTGTAAGGCCTCCTCAGACAGCCAACTTGGAAAACTCAGACATTTTGCTTTTTTGTATTTCTTTTTCTTGGGGATGGTCTTGATTCCTGTCTTCTGTACTAAAAGAGACCCCTCTAATAGTTGTTAGCATTTGTCTTATGTATTGATGTGCTCCTATATTGGGTACATATATGTTTACAATCATTATGTCTTCTTCTGGAATTAACCCTTTCACCTTTATGTAGTGTCCTTCTTTGTCTCTTGTAACAATATTTATTGTAAAGTCTGCTTTATTTGGTATGAGTATTGCTAATCCTGTTTTCTTTAGATTTTTGTTTGCAAGGATTATCTTTTTCCAGCCCCTCATTTTCAATCTGTCTGTGTCCCTAGGTTTGAGACACGTCTCTGGTAGACAGTATATGTAGTGTAGGGGTCTTATTTTTTTATCCATTCAGTCAATCTGTGTCTTTTGGTTGTACCATTTAGCCCATTTACATTTAAGTTTATTATTGATACCATTTACTTTATCACTTGGGTTTGCTTTTCTGTGTTTTCTGTCTAAAGAAGTTCCTTTAACATTTGCTGAAGAGCTGGTTTGGTGGTGTTGAATTCTCTTAGCTTTGGCTTATCTCTAAAGCTTTTTGATTTATCCTTAAAATCTGAATGTGATCCTTGTTGAATAGAGTAATCTTGTTTGTAGGTTTTTCCCTCTCATCACTTTAATTATATCCTGCCATTCTCTTTTGGCCTTCAGAGTTTTGGCTGAAAGATCCACTGTTATCCTTATGGGGATCCCCTTGTATATTATTGGTTGCTTTTCCCTTACTGCTTTTAATATCCTTTGTCTTTAGTCTTTGTTAGTTTGATTAGCATATGTCTTGGTATGTTTCTTCTTGGGTTTACCTGTATGGGACTATTTGAGCTTTCTGGGCTTATGCGTCTATTTCCTTCACTATATTAGGTAATTTTTTTTTTTTTACTATAATCACCTCAAATATTTTCTCATGTCCTTTCCTTTTGTCTTCTTCTTCTGGGACAGATGCCTATGAATCGAATGTTTGGGTGCTTTATGTTGTCTCAGTGGTCTCTGAGGCTGTCTCTATTACTTTTTTATTCTTTTTTCTTTATTCTGGGCTTCCCTTGTGGCTCAGCTGGTAAAGAATCCGCCTGCAATGCAGGAGACCTGGGTTCGATCCCTGAGTTGGGAAGATCCCCTGAAGAAGGCAAAGGCTACCCACTCCAGTATTCTGGCCTGGAGAATTCCATGGACTGTATAGTCCATGGGGTCACAAAGCATTGGACACGACTGAATGACTTTCGCTTCACTTTCTTTGTTATGCTCTGCTTAAGTTATTTCCACCATTCTGTCTTCCATCTCACTTATCCATTATTCTGCTTCTGTTTTACTCTACTATTGTTTCCCTTCAGTGTATATGTAATCTCAGTTATTGCATTGTTCATTGTTGATTGTTCATTCTTTAATTCTTCTACTTCCTTGTCAAATATTTCTTGGATTTTCTTGATCTATGCCTCCAATCTATTTATCTATGCCTCCATTTTGTTTTCTAGGTTTTGGATTATCTTTACTATCATTATTATGGATTCTTTTTCAGGTAGACTCCTTTTTTCCTCGTTGCTTGCTTGGTCTGGTGGGTTTTTACCTTGTTCCTTCATCTGCTGTACATTTCTCTGCCTTTTCATTTTGTTTCATTTGCTGTATTTGGGATCTCCTTTCTGAAGACTGGAGGGTTGTAGTTTTTCTTAATTGTGGAATCTGACTCCCATGAGTGGGGTTGGACCCATGCCTTGTGAAAGTTTCTTTGTTGAGGGGGGCTTGTGCCTGTGTTTTTGTCAACTGAACTGGATCTCTGAACTAGTCTCTCTGAAAGGCAGTGTCATGTCCAGTAGTAAGTGTCTCTGGGTTTGGTATGGCTTTGGGCAGGCTGTCTGCTAATGAGCAGTGTTGTGTTTCTGTTTTGTTGAAGAATTGTGATGGGGCATCTGGGCATTGGAGCTTGCTGGCCTTTGGGTGGGTTTGGTTTTGGTGATCAGATGGAGGTGTTTGGGAAGGCTCTTGCTCCTTAAAGTTCCCTGGGATCAGCAATTCTCTGGTGAATCAAAGTCTTGGGATTTAGCCTCCTACCTCAGGGGTTCAGGCTTGACCCCTACTGTAGCTCCAAGGCCTCACAAGCCACATAGCCTAGAAGACAAGTCCCGAAGACTCTTTGTGAAGGTAACAATCAACAGCCCAAAACACCCAGCAACACTTACACCAAAGTCCTCTAATATTTCTAAGAAGGTCTGTGGACCTGTAGTGGGCAGTGTGGGGTCAGTTCAATCTCATATTTGGCCTTATTTCAGCCTGTAGTTGCTCCTAATGTTCACATTTGTTCCTAAAGTCCACAGTCTGTTCCCCACCTGGATACGAGGGGGCAAAGGCTGAGGCTCATTAGGACTCACTTGCTCTGTTGTGTTGGGAAGAGGGGAGGATATGACAGCAACAATTGGGGTGTACCAGGTAGTGTCTGGGACCATAGAGACCTGTTGGATGCTTTTAGAGTCTGAGGCAGGTCTTGAGTTCTCCCAGAGGAAAAGGCCCTAGTTCATGGGTCCCTAGAAAGAGTCAAGCTGTTTAGACTTCCAGCAAGGTGTGGGAAGTAACCTGTACCAGCTCACAACCTGGTGGTAGCTGCCACCTCTTGGGTTGGGACCACATCAGTGCTATTTTGTTCACTGCCTCAAACACCCACCCATCTTTGACAGTGGCAGTCATGTCTAATTCCACAACTATTTCAAAGTAGCCCTCTCAGCATATTCTCATGTCTGCCAGCCCTCAAACTCTCCATGCGATCTTTGAAATCTCTTTGGGTTCTTTGCGAGAGCCTCAGCACCCCACCCCCACCCTGTGAGGTAGGCCAAGGCCTGATAGCTGCTCCTCTTGGCTCTCTGCCACCACCCTCTGATCTGGGCTGAGGCTTGTGAGCTGCTTATCAGCTGATAAGTGCTGTTCAGCAATAATCTCTATGGCAAATTTTCTCTGTGTTCTGCCCTCTGAGCCCCACTGATGCATAGCACTCTGAGGTCCCATAGATTTCCCTTGGCTCTGCCTGTGAGGAGTTTCTAGTGCCTGGAAACTTTTCCTCCTTCAGGACTCTCTCCCTCCCTCCCTCAGGGCACAAGCCCCCACATTGAAATCCTTTATCTCTTTTTATGTCTTTATCTTTTGTCCTACTTCATTCTAAGGAGATAGGTTTACCTTTTCAGAGGTTTGGGGTCTTCTGCTATCCTTTAGAAGGTGTTCTGTAGGAGCTGTTCCATATTCTGATGAACTTTTTATTTATTTGTGAAGAGATAGGTAATTTCCCTGTCTTACTCCTCTGCTGTCTTTTTCCATCTTTATGGACACTTTAATAACTTTAATTATTCCAATCTTAGAACATCTTTTAATTTATATTTTTTTATTTGTTTTATAATTTCAAGTTCCTTCATCATAGTTTTGTTATTTTTCAGAGTATAAATCTTCCACTTCTTTGGCTAAGTTTATTCCTAGGTATTTTATACTTTTTGGTGCAATTTTGCTGTTCAGTTGCTAAGTTGTGTCCGATTTTTGCAACCCCATGAACTGCAGCATGCCAGACTTCCCTGTCCTTCACTATCTCCTGGAGTTTGCTCAAATGATACCATACAACCATCTCATCCTCTTTCACCTCCTTCTCCTCTTGCCTTTAATCTCTCCCAGAATCGGGGTCTTTTTCAATGAATTGGCTCTTCCCATCAGGTGGCCAAAGTATTGGAGTTCAACTTCAGCATGAGTCCCTCCAATTAATATTCAAGTTTGATTTCATTCAGAACTGACTGGCTTGATCTTGTTGTCCAAGAGATTCTCAAGAGTCTTCTCCAGCACCACAATTAGAAAGCATCAATTCTTCAGCACTCAGCATTCCTTATAGTCCAACTCTCACATCCTTACATGACTACTGGAAAAACCATAGCTTTAACTATATGGACCTTTGTCAGCAAAATGATGTCTCTGCTTTTAAATATATGGTCTAGGTTTGTCATAGCTTTACTCTCAAGTGGCAAACATCTTTTAATTTTGTGGGTGCAGTTACCATCCGCAGTGATTTTCAAACACAAGAAAATAAGATCTGGAACTGTTTCCATCTTTTCTCCATTTATTTGCTATGAAATGATGAGACCAGATGCTACAATATTCACATTTTGAATGTTGAGTTTTAAGCCAGCTTTTTCACTCTCCTCTTTCACCTTTAGGAGTCTCTTTAACTCCTCTTCACTTTTTGCCATTGAAGTGATATCATCTGCATGTCTGAGATTATTGTTGTTTCTCCTGGAAATCTTGATTCCAGCTTGTGACTCATTCAGCCCAGAATTTTGCATGATGTACGCTGCATTGTGCTTCTGCTTCATTGACTCTGCTAAAGCCTTTGACTGTGTAGATCGCAACAAACTGTGGAAAACTCTTAAAGAGATAGGATCATCAGGCCAATTTATCTGCCTCCTGAGAAACCTGTATGCAGGTCTAGAAGCAACAGATAAAACCAGACATGGAACAACAGACTGGTTCAAAATTGGGAAGAAATACATCAAGGCTGTATATTGTCACCTTGCTTATTTAACTTATATGTAGAGTACATCATGAGAAACGCTGGGCTGGATGAAGCACAAACTGAAATCAAGATTACCAGGAGAAATATCAATAACATAAGATATGCAGATGACAACACCTTAATGGAAGAGAGTGAAGAGGAACTAAAGAGCCTCTTGATGAAAGCAAAAGAGGAGAGAGAAAAAAGCTGGTTTAAAACTCAACATTCAAAAAACTAAGAACATAGCATCTGGTCCCAGCACTTCATGGCAAATAAGTGGGGAAACAATGGAAACAGTGACAGACTTTATTTTCTTGAGCTCCAAAATCACTGCAGATGGTGACTGCAGCCATGAAAGTAAAAGACGCTTGCTCCTTGGAAGAAAAGCTATAACCAACCTAGACAGCATATTAAAAATCAGAGACATTATTTTGCTGACAAAGGTCTGTATATTCAGAGCTATGGTTTTTCCAGTAGTCATGTATGAATGTGAGAGTTGGACCATAAATAAGACTGAGTGCTGAAGAACTGATACTTTTGAACTGTGGTGCTGGAGAAGACTTTTAAAAGTTCCTTGGACAGCAAGGAGATCAAACCAGTCAATCCTAAAGGAAATCAATCCTTAATATTCATTGGAGGGACTGAAGGTGAAGCTGAAGCTCCAATACTTT
Organism: Capra hircus; assembly: GCF_001704415.2. Taxonomy (NCBI): domain Eukaryota; kingdom Metazoa; phylum Chordata; class Mammalia; order Artiodactyla; family Bovidae; genus Capra; species Capra hircus. The sequence goes on along the minus strand of NW_017189516.1, from coordinate 3,918,484 downwards.
GGACACGTGATGCAAAGAACTGACTCATTAGCAAAGACTCTGATGCTGGGAAAGATTGAAGGCAAGAGGAGAAGGGGATGACAGAGGATGAGATGGTTGGATGGCATCACCAACTCGATGGACATGGGTTTGAGCAAGCTCTGGGAAATGATGAAGGAAGGCCTGGCATGCTGCAGTCCCTGGGTTTGCAAAGAGTTGGACATGACTGAGTGACTGAACAACAACAACTCTGCACAGGTTAAATAAGCAGGCTGATAGTGTACTGTCTTGATATACTCCTTTCCCAATTTTAAACCAGTCTGTTGTTCCATGTCTGGTTATAACTGTTGCTTCTTGACTTACATACAGGCTTCTCAGAAGGCACATAAGATGATCTGGTAATTTCACCTCTTTAAGAATTTTCCACAGTTTGTTGTGATCCACACAGTTCAAGGTTTTAGTGTGGTCAATGAAACAGAAAGAGATGTTTTTTTAATTCCCTTGAGTTTTCTATGATCCATCAGATGGCGGCAGTTTGACCTCCGGTTCTTCTGCCTTTTCTGTATCTGGTTTGTACAACTGGAAGAACTGCTGAAGCCTAGCTTGAAGGAATTTGACTATAATTTGGCTAGAATGTGAAATGAGTGCAATTGTACAGTAGTTTGAAAATTCTTTGAAAGTGCCTTTCTTTGAGGTTGGAATAAAAAACCTGACTATTTCCAGTGCTGTGGCCACTGCTGATTTTTCAGAATTTTCTGGGATATTGAGTGCAGCACTTTACCAGCATCATCTTTTAGGATTTAAAATAACTCAGTTGGAATTCCATCACTTCCCTTAGCTTTATTCATAGTAATGCTTCCTAAGGCCCACTTCACTTCCAGCTCCAGGATATCTGGCTTTAGGTGAGTGACCACACCATCATGATTATCCAGGTCTTCAGGACCTTTTTGTACAGTTCTGTGTATTCTTGCCACTTCTTAGTCTCTTCTGCTTCGTTAAATCCTTGCCTTTTTTGTCCTTTATTGTTCCCATCTTCACATGAAATATTCCCTTGGTATCTCCAATTTCCTTGAAGAGATCTCTAGTCTTTCCCATTCTATTGTTTTCCTCTACTTCTTTGCATTATTCACTTAAGAAGGCTTTATTATTTCTATTCACTATTCTCTGTAACTCTGCATTCAGTTGGGAGTCCTCTTTCTACTTTGTTTTTCATTTCTTTTCTTTTCTCAGCTATTTGTAAGACTTCCTCAAACAACCACTTTGCCTCCTTGCATATCTTTTTCTTGGGAGTGGTTTTGGTCAGAACTTCCTATACAATGTTATGAACCTCCATCCATATTTCTTCAGGAAGCCGGTCTACCAGATCTAATCCCTTGAATCTATTCATTACCTTCACTGTATAAAGATTTATGTCATACCTGAATCACCTATTGGTTTCCCCTACTTTCTTCAATTTAAGTCTGAATTTGGCAATAAGGAGTTCATGATCTGAGCCACAGTCAGCTCCCAGTCTTGTTTCTGCTGACTGTAGAGAGCTTCTCCATCTTTGGCTGCAAATAATATAATCAATCTGATTTCGGTGTTGACCATCTGGTGATGTTCATCTGTAGAGTTGTCTCTTGTATTGTTGGAAGAGGGTGTTTGCTATGACCAGTACATTCTCTTGGCAAAACTCTGTTAACCTTTTCCCTGCTTCATTTTGTACTCCAAGGCCAAACTTGCCTGTTACTCCAGATATCTCTTAACTTCCTACTTTCACATTCCAGTCCCCTATAATGAAAACTACATCTTTTTTTGGTGTTAGTTCTAAAAAGTCTTGTAGATCTTCACAGAGCCATTCAACTTCAGCTTCTTCAGCATTAATGGTATTCAGCTTCAAGTATTCATGGTTGGGGCATAGACTTGGATTAGTGTGATATTGAATGGTTTGCCTTGGAAATGAATGCTTGCCAACAGAATGATCTATTCTGTTGTTTTTGAGATTGCACCAAAGTACTGCATTTTGGACTCTTTGGTTGACTATGAGGGCTACTCCTTTTCTTCTAGGAGATTCTTTCCCACAGTAGTAGATATAATGGTCATCTGGATTAAACTTGCCCATTCCTGTTAATTCTAGTTCACTGATTCCTGAAATGCTGATGTTCACTCATGCCATATCATGCTTGAACCCATCCAATTTACCTTTATTCATGGACCTAACTTTCTAGGTTCTGATGTAATGTTGTTCTTTACCACATTGGACTTTACTTTCACCAACAGACTAGTCCACAATTGAGGTATATTTCCACTTTAGTCCAGCCTCTTCATTCTTTCTGGAGCTATTTATCTACTCTTCCCCAGTAGCATATTGAACACTTACCAACCTGGGGGCTCATCTTCTGGTGTCATATATTTTTCCTTTTCATTGTGTTCATGGAGTTCTTGAGGCAAAAATACTGAAGTAGTTTGCCACTTCTTTATCCAGTGGACCATATTTTGTCAGGCCCTGACTATCAGTGACATATCCTTCAGCCACTCCATGTAAGTGAACAACATGTTTGGCACCTTGGGTGTCCCACTGCTGGTCCTCCTTGAGCATGTAAACCTTCACCTATTGCACGGTGTTGGTCAATGTGCTGCTTGGGGGCCGGTCAAAGGCCCTGCTGGATTTGCTGGTAACAGGTCCAGGGAAGCCTGGAGCAAGGTTGGAGGATGCCCACCAGTGGAGGGCTCCCTGGCCTCACCATTGCCGCTGGTCACCTGGGACAATTCTTCCAACCACATGGCCTGCCACCAGTGAAATGCTGGCCTATACATTTCCTCTCCTCTGGCTCCTCAGTGTTATTGTTCATGCTTGGCTAGCCTGGCTTCACTGGGGGTTAAGGGTGCACAATGTTTCATAGCATCCCACCCCATCACACTAGGAAGTTGGGGTACTGGTCACTACCCTGTTCCCACCTCCTCTTCATCCATGATCTCTGTGAAGCTGCTTCTTGTACCACCACCACTGCCTCTTCAGGCCACCACTTCTCTCTTCAGGCCACTGCTACCATGTTATAAAATTTTGTTGCAATTTTAAGTGGGATTATTTTCTTGCTTTTTCTTTTTGGTAACTCATTATTAGTGTATAGAAAAGCAACAGATTTCTGTGTATTAATTTTATATCCTGCAACTTTACTGAGTTTATAGTTCTAATAGTTTTTTAATGGCAACTTTAGGGTTTTCTATATATATTATCATGTTTTCTGCAAATAGTGACAGTCTTACTTATTCCCTTATAGTTTGAATGCCTTTTATCTCTTTTTGTTTTGCCTTATTGCTGTGACAAGGACTTCCAGTACTATGCTAAGTAGAAATATCAGGACTGGTAGGAATGTAAATTGGTGCCACCACTATGGAAAAAAGTAGGGCAGTTTCTAAAAAACTAAAAATAGAACTATCACACAATCCAGCAATTTCAGTCCTTTGCATACATCTGAAGAATATAAAAACACTAATTCAAAAGATACACTCCAATGTTCAAAGCAGAGTTGTTTGCAGTTACCAAGACAAAGAAACAACCTATATGTCCATCAACAAACAGATGGACAGATAAAGAAGATAGGGCATATCTATGTAGGCTGTGTGCTGTGTGCTTAGTCATGAGTTGCTCAGTCATGTTCAACTCTTTGTAACCCTGTTGACTGTGGCCCACCAGGCTCCTCTGTCCATAGGGATTCTCCAGGCAAGAATACTGGAGTATGTTCCATGCCCTCCTCCAGGGAGTCTTCCCAACCCAGGGATCGAGCCCAGGTCTCCCACATTGCAGGCAGATTGTTTACTGTCTGAGACACCAGGGAAGCCCAAGAATATTGGAGTGAGTAGCCTATTCCTTCTCCAAGGTATCTTTCCAACCCCGGAATCAAACCAGGGTCTCCTGGATTGCAGCAGATTCTTTACAAGCTGAGCTACCAGCGAAGCCTGATATATATATATATATATATACACACACACCCAAACACACACCCAGAGTGAAATATTACTCAGCCATAAAAGGATGAAATTCTGCCATTTTCAACAATTTGGATGGATGTAGAGATCACTTTGCTTTGTTTTTTTTTTTTTTTTCTGGTAAAATCTTTTTGGAAATTATTTATTTATTTATTTATTTTGGCTGTAATATGTCATTTTTCCTGCACGTGGGCTTTCTCAGTTGAGGCTAGCAAGGATTACTCTTCATTGCAGTGGCTTCTATTGTTACAGAGCACAGTCTCTAGGCATGTGTTCAGTAGTTGTAGCTTGCAGGCTCTAGAACGCAGGCTCAGTAGTCGTGGTTGCATGGGCTTACTTGATCTGTGGCATGTGTGATCTTCCCAAACCAGGGATTAAACTGGTGTCCCTTGCCTTGTAAAGTAAATTTTTAACCACCAAGGAAACCCTGGTATAATCTTTTAAGTCTATGATATTCCCTTTGAAAACTGCTTCATCTCTTCATTGCACACATTTTGCATATTATGTTTTTATTTTCATTTTTCTTCAACTATTTTCTAATTTCTTTTGATTTCTTCCTTGTTCAATGTGTTATTTAGAATGCTATTGCTTCACTTCTAATTATTTGTGTTATTTGCAGTTATTACTTTATTATTGATTTCTAATTTTATTTTCATCAAAGAATATAATATTCCAATCATTTAAAATATATAGGTATTTATTTTATGGCAAAATACATGTTTATCTTTATGAATATTCTGTGTGCATTTCAAAAAGATATGTTAGGTGACGTGTTCTATAAATGTCAATTAAATCAAGTTGGTTGATAGTGTTGTTCAAATTCTATATCTTTCAGTACAGTTCAGTTCAGTTCAGTTCAGATCATTTCAGTTCAGTTGGATCGCTCAGTCGTGTCCAACTCTTTGCGACCCCATGAATCACAGCACACTAGGCCTCCCTGTCCATCACCAACTCCCGGAGTTCAATCAAACTTATGTCCATCGAGTCAGTGATGCCATCCAGCCATCACATTCACTGTCATACCCATCTCCTGCTGCCTCCAGTCCCTCCCAGCATCAGGGTCTGTTTGAATGACTCAACTCTTTGCATGAGGTAGCCAAAGTATTGGAGTTTCAGCTTCAAAATCAGTCCTTCCAATGAACACCCAGGACTGATTTCCCTTAGGATGGACTAGTTGGATCTCCTTGCAGACCAAGGGGCTCGCAAGAGTCTTCTCAAGAACCACAGTTCAAAAGCATCAATTCTTCAGTGCTCAGCTTTCTTCAAAGTCTAACTCTCACATCCATACATGACCACAGGAAAAACCACAGCCTTGACTAGACGGACCTTTGTTGGCAAAGTAATGTCTCTGGTTTTCAATATGCTGTCTAGGTTGGACATAACTTTCCTTCCAAGGAGTAAGTGGCTTTTAATTTCATGGCTGCAATCAATAAAGTCTGACAATGTTTCCACTGTTTCCCTATCTATTTCCCATGAAGTGATGGGACCAGATGTCATGATCTTAGTTTTCTGAATGTTGAGTTTTAAGCCAACTTTTTCATTCTTCTCTTTCACTTTCATCAAGAGGCTCTTTAGTTTCTCTTCACTTTCTGCCATAAGTGTGGTGTCATCTGCATATATGAGGTTATTGATATTTCTCCCGGCAATCTTGATTCCAGCTTGTGCTTCTTCCAGCCCTGCGTTTCTCATGATGTACTCTGCATAGAAGTTAAGTAAGCAGGGTGACAATATACAGCCTTGATGTACTACTTTTCCTATTTGGAACCAGTCTGTTGTTCCCTGTCCAGTTCTAACTGTTGCTTCCTGACCTGCATAAAGATTTCTCAAGAGGCAGGTCAGGTGGTCTGGTATGCCCATCTCTTTCAGAATTTTCCACAGTTTATTATGATCCACACAGTCAAAGGCTTTGGCATAGTCAGTAAAGGAGAAATAGATGTTTTTCTGGAACTCTCTTGCTTTTTCAATGATCCAGCAGATGTTGACAATTTGATCTCTGGTTCCTCTGCCTTTTCTGAAACAAGCTTGAAATCTGGAAGTTCACAGTTCACGTATTGCTGAAGCCTGGCTTGGAGAATTTTGAGCATTCCTTTGCTATCATGTGAGATGAGTGCAACTGTGCTGTAGTCTGAGCATTCTTTAGCATTGTCTTTCTTAAGGATTGAAATGAAAACTGATCTTTTTCAGTCTTGTGGCCACTGCTGAGTTTTCCATATTTGCTGGCATATTGAGTGCAGCACTTTGACAGCATCATCTTTCAGGATTTGAAGTAGCTCAACTGGAATTCCATCACCTCCACTAGCTCTGTTCGCAGTGATGCTTCCTAAGGCCCCCTTGACTTCACATTCCAGGATATCTGGCTCTAGGTGAGTGATCACACCATCTTGGTTATCTGGGTCGTGAAGGTCTTTTTTGTACAGTTCTTCTGTATATACTTGCCACCTCTTTTTAATATCTTCTGCTTCTGTTAGGTCCCTACCATTTCTGCTCTTTATTGAGCCCATCTTTGCTTGAAATGTTCCCTTGGTATCGCTAATTTTCTTGAAGTTATCTCTAGTCTTTCCCATTCTATTGTTTTCCTCTATTTCTTTGCATTGATTGCTGAGGAAGGCTTTCTTATCTCTCCCTGCTATTCTTTGGAACTCTGCATTCAAACGAGTATATCTTTCGTTTTCTCCTTTGCTTTTCACTTCTCTTCTTTTCACAGCTATTTGTAAGGCCTCCCCAGACAGCCATTTTGCTTTCCACATTTCTCTTTCTTGGGGATGGTCTTGATCCCTATCTCCTGTACAATGTCATGAAACTCCATCCATAGTTCATCAGGCACTCTCTCATCAGATCTAATCCCTTAAATCTATTTCTCACTTCCACTTTATAATCCTAAGGGATTTGATTTAGATCATACCTGAATGGTCTAGTGGTTTTCCCTACTTTTTTTTAAGTCTAAGTTTAGCAATAAGGAATTCACGATCTGAGCCACAGTCAGCTCCCAGTCTTGTTTTTGCTGACTGTATAGTGCTTCTCCATCTTTGGCTGCAAAGAATATAATAATCTGATTTTAATGTTGGCCACCTGGTGATGTCCATGTGTAGAATCTTCTCTTGTATTGTTGGAAAAGAGTGTTTGTTATGACCAGGGTGTTCTATTCACAAAACTCTATTAGCCTAGTTCTGCTTCATTCTGTACTCCAAGGCCAATTTTGCCTGTTACTTCAGGTGTTTCTTGACTTCCTACTTTTGAATTCCAGTCCTCTATAATGAAAAGGACATCTTTTCGGAGTGTTAGTTCTAGAAGGTCTTGTACTACTTCATAGATCGGTTCAACTTCAGCTTCTTCAGCATTGCTGTTCAGGTCATAGACTTGGATTACTGTGATATTGAATGGTTTGCCTTGGAAATGAACAGAGATCATTCTGTTGTTTTTGAGATTGCATCCAAGTTTTGCATTTTGGACTCTTATGTTGACTATATGGCTATTCCATTTCTTCTAAGGGATTCTTCCCCACAGTAGTAGATTTAATGGTCATCTAAGTTAAATTCACCTATTCCAGTCCATTTTAATTCACTGATTCCTAGAATGTCCATGTTCACTCTTGCTATCTCCTGTTTGACCACTTCCAGTTTGCTTTGAGTTTAATTTGGTACCTTTTTTTTTTTAATTTTTGCTTTTATTTCCTTTACTCTGGGAGGTGGGTCACAGAAGATCTTGCTGTGATTTATGTTGGAGAGTGTTCTGCCTATGTTTTCCTCTAAGAGTTTTATAGTTTCTGGTCTTACATTTAGATCTTTATTCCATTTATACTTTACTTTTGTGCATGGTGTTAGAAAGTGTTCTAGTTTCATTCTTTTACATGCAGTTGACCAGTTTTCCTAGCACCACTTACTAAAGAGATTATCTTTTCTCCATTGTATATTTTTGCCCCCTTTGTCAAAGATAAGGTGTCCGTAGGTGTGTGGTTTTATTTCTGGGCTTTCTATTTTGTTCCATTGATCTATATTTCTGTCTATGTGCCAGTACCATACTGTTTTGATGACGGTAGCTTTGTAGTATAGGCTGAACTCAGTAAGGTTGTTTCCTTCATTTCTGTTCTTCTTTCTCAAGAAGGGTTTGGCTATTCAAGCTTTTTTGTATTTCCATACAAACTGAAAGTATTTGTTCTAGTTCTGTGAAAGATACCATTGTTAGCTTGATAGGGATGGCATTGAATCTATAGATTGCTTCGTGTCCTATACTCATTTTTGCTATATTGATTCTTCCAATCCGTGAACATGGTATATTTCTTCATTTATTTGTGTCATCTTTGATTTCTTTTATTAGTGTTTTATAGTTTTCTATATATAGGTCTCTTGTTTCTTTAGATACATTTATTCCTAAGTATTTTATTCTTTTTGTTGCAATGGTGAATGGGATTGCTTCCTTAGTTTCTCTTTCCATTTTGTTTCATTGCTAGTGTATAGGAATGCAAGGGATTTCTGTGTATTAAGTTTATATCCTGCAACTTTACTATATTCATTGATTAGCTCTAGTAATTTTCTGGTGGTGTCTTTAGTGTTTTCTATGTAGAGGATTATGTCATATGCAAACAGTGAGAATTTTTGTTCTTCTTTTCCAGTCTAGACTCCTTTTCTTTCTTTTCTTCTCTGATGTTTGTGGCTAGAACTTCCATAACTATTTTGAACAGTAGTGGTGAAAGTGTGCACCCTTGTATTTTTCCTGAATTTAGAGGAAATTCTTTCAATTTTTCACCATTGAAGATAATATTTGCTGTGAGTTTCTCGTATATGGCTTTTATAGTGTTGAGTTATGTTCCTTTTTTGGCTGCTTTCTGGAGAAGTTTTTATAATCATAAATGGGTGTTGAATTTTGTCAAAGGCTTTCTCTTCATCTGTTGAGATAATCATATGGTTTTTTTATCTTTCAATTTGTTAATATAGTGTATCACATTGATTTATTTGTGAATATTGAAGAATCCTTGCCTCACTGAAATAAAGCCCACTTGGTAATGATGCATGATCTTTTTAATATGTTGTTGGATTCTATTTGTTAGAATTTTGTTGAGTATTTTTGCATCTATGTCCATCAGTGATATTGATCTATAGTTTTCTTTTTGTGGCATTTTTGTCAGGTTTTGGTATTAGGGTGATGGTAGCCTCATAGAATGAGTTTGGGTGTTTACCTTCCTCTGCAAGTATCTGGAAGATTTTGAGTAGGATAGATGTTAGCTCTTCTCTAAATTTTTGGTAGAATTCACCTGTGAAGCCATCTGGTCCTGGGCTTTTATTTGTTGGAAAATCTTTTATTACAGTTTCCATTTCCTTGCCTGTGGTGAATCTGTTGAAATTTTCTCTTTTCTTCCTGGTTCTGTTTTGAAAGGTTATACTTAATTAAGAATTTGTCCATTACTTTCAAGTTTTCAATTTTATTGGCATATAAGTGCTCATAGGGGTCCCATGATATTTTGTATTTATATGTTTTCTAATTTTAGTGATCTGATTCTTCTCCATTTTATTATTGATGAATCTGGCTAACAGTTTGTCTATTTATCTTTTCAAAAAACCACCTTTCAATTTTGTTGATATTTGCTATAGTCTCATTCATTTCTTTTTTATGTATTTCTGCTCTGATTTTTATGATTTCTTTCCTTCTGCTAACTTTGGGGTCCTTCTGTTCTTGTTTTTCTAGGTGTTATAAGGTGTAAAGTTAGGTTGTTTATTTGATGTTTCTCTTGATTCTTGAGATAGGCTTGTATTGCTATGAACCTCCCTCTTAACACTGATTTTACTGAATTCCATAGGTTTTGGCTTGTTGTGTTTTCATTTTCATTTGTTTCAATGCATATTTTGATTTCTTCTGTGATCTGTTGATTATTCAGAAGCATGTTGTTTAACCTCAATATGTTTGTGTTTTTAGTAGTTTTTTTTTTCTTGTAGTTGACATCTAATCTTACCAAATTGTGATCAGAAAAGATGCTTGACATGATTTCAGTTTTTTAAAATTCACCAAGGCTTGTATTATGGCACAGGGTGTTATTTATCCTAAAGAATGTCCCATGTGCACTTGAGAAAAAGGTGAAATCCATTGTTTTGGGGTGAAATGTCCTGTAGATATAAATTAGGTCTAAGTGGTTCATTGTATCATTTAAAGCTTGTGTTTTCTTGCTAAGTTTCTGTTCGGTTGATCTATCCATAGGTGTGAGTAGGGTATTAAAGCTCCCCACTATTATTATTTTACTGATAATTTCCTCTTTCATACTTGTTATCATTTGCCTTATGTATTGAGGTGCTCATATGTTGGGTGCATATATATTTATAATTGTTATATCTCCTTCTTGGATTGATACTTTTATCATTATGTGGTGTTCTTTTTTGTCTCTTTTTATGGCCTTTATTTCAAAATCTATTTTATCTGATATGAATATTGCTACTCTTGCTTTCTTTTCGTCTCCATTTGCATGAAATATATTTTTCAAGTCCTTAACTTTCATTCTGCATGTGTCCCTAGGTTTGAGGTGGGTCTCTTGTAGGCAGAATATATAGGGGTTTTATTTTTTAATCCATTTGGCCAGTCTTTGTCTTTTGGTTGAAGCATTTAACCCATTTACTTTTAAGGTAATTATTGATAAGTATGATCTCGTTAGCATTTGCTCTGTTGTTTTATGTTTGGTTTTATAAACCTTTTCTGTGTTTCCTGTGTAGAGAAGATCTTTTAGCATTTGTTGAAGAACTGGTTTGGTGGTGCTGAATTCTCTCAGCTTTTGCTTGTCTGTAAAGCTTTTGATTTCTCCTTCATATCTGAATGAGATCCTTGCTGGGTAGAGTAATCTTGGCTGTAGGTTTCTCTCTTTCATCACTTTAATTATGTCCTGCTATTCCCTTCTGGCCTGAAGAGTTTCTATTGAAAGATCAGCTGTTATCTTTATGGGGATCCCCTTGTATGTTATTTGTTGCTTTTCCCTTGCTGCTTTTAATATTTGCTTGTTGTGCTTAACTTTTGTTAGTTTAATTAATATGCATGTGTCTTGGGGTGTTTCATCTTAAGTTTATCTTGTTTGGGACTTTGTGGGTTTTCCTGGGCTTGGGTGGCTATTTCATTCCTCATTTCAGGCAAGTTTTTGACAGTTATCTCCTCAAGCATTTTCTCATGCCCTTTCTATTGGTCTTCTTCTTCTGGGACACCTATGATTCGAATGTTGGGGCATTTAACGTTGTCCCAGAGGTCTCTGAGATTGTTGTCATTTCTTTTAATTCTTTTTCTTTTCCTCTATGCTTAATTTATTTCTACCATTCTTTCTTCCATCTCAGTTATCCTCTTTTCTGCCTCAGTTATTCAACTGTTGGTTCCCTCCGGAGTGTTTTTAATCTCAGTTATTGCATTGTTCATTATAGTTTGGCTCTTCTTTATTTATTCTAGGTCCTTATTAAACATTTCTTGTGTCTTCTCAACCCTTGTTCTCTAGTCGATGTATCTGTCACTCCATTTTCAAGATTTTGGATCATCTTTACTATCATTTTTCTGAATTCTTTTTCAGATACACTCCCTATCACCTCCTGTTTGGTTTGGTTTGATGAGTTTTTGTTATGTTCCTTTCCCTGCTGAATATTCCTCTGCTTTTTCATTTTGCTTAGATTGCTGTTTGGGGTGCTCCTTCTGCAGGCTGGAAGTTCGTGGTTCCTCTTAATTGTGGAGCCTGCTTCCTGTGAGTGGGATTGAACCAGTGACTTTTCAAGGTTTCCCTGTTGGGGGAGCTCATGTCTGTGTTCTGGTGGGTGGACCTGGAACTATTCTCTATGGAATGCAATGACGGTGTCCAATACTGAGTTTTGGGGTGTATATGGGTTTGGTATGGCTTTGGGAAGCCCTTCATTTAATGTCCAGGACTGTTTGTTCCTGTTTGTTGAAGAATTAGTGTGGCGTGTCTTTCACTGGAACTTGTTGGCCCTGGGTGGAGCTTGGTTTCAGTGTAGGTCTGGAGAATTTAGCATGAACTCTTTTCTTCTAATGTTCCCTGGAGTCTGGAGTTCTCTAATTTTCTAAAGTTCTGGGGTTAAGCCTCCTACCTCTGGATTTTTATCCTTCTCTTACAGTAGCCTCAAGACTTTTTCATCCATACAGCACAGAAGATAAACCCTCTAAGTTAATGGTGAAACAACTCTCCACAGCCAGGGACACCCAAAGAGATTCTTTTCATTATATGAAAAGAAGAGGGAAGAGGGAGGTAGACATGACTGCCGGGAGCCAGCGTGGGGAATCCTGCCTATGGCAAAGGTCATGAGGAAGAGGCCTGATGGGCAAAGGTGAGATCAGGCCTCGAGGGGCCCCCCTTCTCGAGTATCTACCCCAAAACCAGAATCTGTCTGTTTTATTATTTCATGACTTTCACCAGCTCCTCTGACATTAACAGGGGGCTATCCTCAACCACATTTCTCTGGGGAAAATCAACTTAGGGTTCTAGCTAATAAGTCTCCTGGACATGAGAGAAATATTTCAATTCAAACCCCCTCTGTTAGCATTCTAGCTTGCTTGGCAGGTTTATCCAGACACTTGCAGCTACACATATGATTGTTCACAGCCTCCCAACTGTGAGAGGCATGGGAAGCCTAAAACATAGAGCCTTTCAAAGAGATAAAAGTTATTAGAGTGGTGCTGGTGTAGGATTTCATTATTGGGCCAATGCTTGTTGCCAACTTCCCATATCTCTTATCCACTGTGCACCTGGGAGTGCATTAGTTAACATAGTTGGAATGTAAGAAAAACAAGTGTAGCCTTGAAATTAACCACATCAGACTTTTGAGCTAATTGGTTCTTTCTTGCAATTCACTGCACCTTTGCTCCGTGAGAAATGTAACTCTGTTTAATATTTTCTGAGGCTGACATAGATTAGAAATATAAAGAAAAACATTTCAAGGGAAAATAAGTTTTCTGGTTGAGCAGCCTTTATCAAAAGAGGGTCATAAAATGTTCACAGGTCTCCAAGGCCAGAAGATAATGTACACAATATTGTTTATGGGAAAGGTATGCAGAAAAAAATCCTGGTTTTGATAAAGACAAAACAGATGTAATGTTTGGGCTGACTCTGTATGACTTTGCATCTTTCATTTCCCTCTATGTACAGGTTAAGGTATAAAAGTCCCTTTTGAAAATAAAGTAATGGGCCTCTCTCACCAAAGAAGCTTGGTCACCCTGTGTTTTCCTTTTTTCTTTCTTTCTCTCTCCCCCTCCCTCCCTCTCTTTTTCAGGTTGATCCCTTAGAACACAGAGGCTCTCTGTGTTTCTGCCTGGGCTTCTAAGACTTTATTAGCTTTCTGTGTAAACCAAGGAATATCAGCCTCTTTCTCTCCTCTATTTTCTTATCTACAACATTCTTTCCTTATCTCTCTCTAAATCATTCACCTACACCGTTTCTCCTTCGGGTTTCCCTGGATCCTGTGGGGGCTGGACCCTGGCATGTGACCAGGAGGAGAATAAGGAGAATCAAAAGGGGAGAGAGAAATCAAGACAGTAATCAAATCCCTAATTGTTCTCCACAGCCAGGGACTCCCAGAGAGATGATTCACAGGTATATAGAAAAGAGAAGAGGGAAGAAGGAGATAGAGTTGACCTGGAGAAGAAAAGGGAGAGTCAAAGGAGGCAAAAGCAATCAAGCCATTAATGAAATCCCTAAACGAAAACAGATGCTGAAGATTAGATTCTTAAAGGTACAAAATTGATAACAAATATCAAAAAGCAAAGATTAAAAACCTAGAATAGAGTTTAAACTCTAAAAAATACAATGTAAAAATACAAAACAAAATCAATCACAGAATTTAAAAAATAGATATGGAATTTGTGGTTTTTTTTTAACAAAATAGGGGTTTTTGAAATGTAATAGTAGGCTGTAAAAATGAAAGTTAAAAGAGCAATAAAGAACTAATTTTTTTTTAAAAATTGAAAAGTGATAATAGTAAAAATATAACTAGGAATTTCTCTGGAGCTATTGTGGGCAATGTGGGGTCAGTTCAGAGTCAGATAGTTCCTTGTTCCAGCTTGCACTTGTTCTCTCTGTCTATATTTGTTCCTCAAATGCACAGTCTCAGAATTAACTGCAGGATTTTAATCTGTTGCTTCTGTTAGTTCCAGAGAGGTTCCCCTTCTTTATTTTGCTTTCCTCTGTTTGCATTATTTTCAGTGTCTAATTTCTGCCCTGACATGAGAGGGTAAAAGTGGCAACTTATGGAAGCTCACTTGTTCAGTCGTGCTGTGAAGAGGGAGAGGCACTGCAAACAAATACTGCTGGCATGTGTGGGAGTGCTCGCAGTAAATGGACCACACTGGGCTTGCCACAGCCCAAGGTGGCGTGTACTTCCTGCGTCCACACTGCTCAAGCTCCAAGGTGCTCTGCAAGGGCACTGTCCCAAGTGGACCCTGTGTTTCGTACACTTCCAGGTCTAAGCCACTCAGGTACTCGGGTGCTCTGCAAGGGCACAGACCTAGGTGGGCTGGGCGTTTTGTGCCTTTCCCAGGTTCAAGCTACTCAGGCGACCTGGTCCTTGGTGAGTGCACAGTCCCAGGTGGGCCATGCATCTTATGCACCTCCCAGGTCCCGGCTATTCAGTTTCCCAGGTGTCTCATGAGTGCACAGTCCCAGGTGTGCAGTGTGTCTCCTCTGTGGGGCTGATCTCAGGCTGTGAAACTCCTGGCAGATGTAAACTGTCCAGGATCCCAGGAAGATGTGGTTAGCCACTGGCAGCCTTCTCACAGTTTGGTGGAAGATGCAGTCTCTAGGGGCAATACTGCAGCAGCCCCTTGCCTTCCAGCTCTGGCTGTCGCACACTTGCCTCTCTGCCTCTGGGGAGGGAGAGCCCTAAGCAGCAGCCACCTTGTTTTCCTTTCGTATTTTCCCAATCCTTTGTTTTGTGATCACGCCAGGGTTCACCATGTGGCCTTAGAGTCTTTTGAGGCAAAGGTCCTTTTTTGTTGTTTCTCTAGAGATCCTATGGTTTGGGTTGGTATGTCACATTGGTTCCCTCAGATTGTCTTCAGGGCATTCAAGCCCAGTCCTTACTATGAACTGATGGTGCAGCCCGTGCCTCCCTGCCCAGTTCCCACTTGCTGGTGGTGGATGGGAGCATCTGAGACTCTTCTTCACAAGTAGTTGTGGTTAGGTGCATACCTGGTTATGGTGCCCTCTGAAATTACAAAGTTCCCCACAGACATGCCTTGAGAGGGTTTCCTATTATGTGAATATTTCTCCTCCCTCCCTGCTTAGGATGGGTCTCCATCCCTAAATCTTTTGTCTCTGTTTCTGTCTTTTATATTTTTTCCTAACTCCTTTCAAAGAAACTGGGCTGCCTTTCTGGGACTTGGTGTCCTCCACCAGCATCCAGAAGTTGTTTTGTGGAAGTTGCCCAGCATTCAAATGCTCTTTTGAAGAATTTGTGGGGGAGAAAGTGGTCTCTCCATCCTATTCCTCCACCATCTCGGGCTTCCTCCGCCTTCCAATCTTACCAAGTACACATCATCTTCTTTGGGTGAAGACCAGTTTTGCTCACTAAACTTACATGGAACCCAAACATCAAAGCAGTTAACACACCCAAGCTGGTGAAAATTATTTTCATTGCCTGATTTGGATATTTTGAGTATCACTATCAGTTTCAAGTGGAAAGAAGAGAGTGGAAAAGTTGGCTTAAAGCTCAACATTCAGGAAACTAAGATCATGGCATCTGGTCCCATCACTTCATGGCAAATAGATGGGGAAACAGTGGAAACAGTAGCTGACTTTATTTTTCTGGGCTCCAAAATCACTGTGGAAGGTGATTGCAGCCATAAAATTAAAAGACATTTGCTCCTTGGAAGGAAAGTTATGACCAACCTAGATAGCATATTAAAAAGCAGAGACATTACTTTGCCAACAAAGGTCCGTCTAGTCAAGGCTATGGTTTTTCCGGTAGTCATGTATGGATGTGAGTTGGACTATAAAGAAAGCTGAGTGCAGAAGAATTTTTGCTTTTGAACTGTGGTGTTGGAGAAGACTTTTTTTCCTCTCTATTTTTTATTTTATTATTATTATTTTTTTTACTTTACAATACTGTATTGGTTTTACCATACATTGACATGAATCCGCCATGGGTGTACATGAGTTCCCAATCCTGAACCCCCCTCCCACCACCCTCCCCATATCATCTCTCTGGGTCATCCCAGTGCACCAGCCTCAAGCATCCTGTATCCTGTATCGAACCTAGACTGGTGATTCGTTGAGAGTCCCTTGGACTGCAAGGAGATCCAACCAGTCCATCCTAAAGGAGATCAGTACTGGGTGTTCATTGAAGGGACTGATGTTGAAGCTGAAACTCCAATACTTTGGCCACCTGATGCGGAGAGCTGACTCATTGGAAAAGACCCTGATGCTGGGAAAGATTGAGGGCAGGAGGAGAAGGGGACGACCAAGGATGAGATGGTTGGATGACATCACCGACACAATGGGCAGGGGTTTGGGTGAACTCCGGAGTTGTTGATGGACAGGGAGGCCTGGAGTGCTGCGGTTCATGGGGTCACAAAGAGTTGGACACGACTGAGCAACTGAACTGAACTGAACTGATTCAACCATGGAGCACTGTCCAGTGAGAAATCTCCAGCAAAAAACTTCACAAACCACTTTTGACACATTTGATCAATCACAGCATATTCTTTACACACTGCACAAACTTTTTTGCCTTTCAGTTGCAATTTTACCTTCCTTGAAATAATAAAGCATAATATGCTGAAGGTATTGATTTTTTCTTCCATCTTCAGTATTAAAATGACTGCACAAAAATTCACCAATCTTGATAAGTTTTTTAAAATGCACATTGATATGACAGCTTGCACAATATACTCTAACAAAATTGTTTTGAATGAAGTTAAAGACACCTAATTGATGCTTTTGAACTGTGGTGCTGGAGAAGATTCTTGAGAGTCCCTTGGACTGCAAGAAGACCCAACCAGTCCATTCTGAAGGAGATCAGCCCTGGGATTTCCTTGGAAGGAATGATGCTAAAGCTGAAACTCTAGTACTTTGCCCACCTCATGTGAAGAGTTGACTCATTGGAGAAGACTCTGATGCTGGGAGGGATTGGGGGCAGGAGGAGAAGGGGACGACTGAGGATGAGATGGCTGGATGGCATCACTGACTCGATGGACGTGAGTCTGAGTGAACTCAGGGAGTTGGTGATGGACAGGGAGGCCTGGCATGCTGCGATTCATGGGGTCACAAAGAGTCGGACACGACTGAGCGACTGAACTTAACTGAAGCGCTACTAGAGTCATCTTATGAAAAAAAGAAAAGCTTTTTTATCAGCCCATTAGATTAAAATATACATATATAACTTACTATAGTCTACCTTCAAATGATACTACACTACTTCAAATAAAATGAAAGAACCTTACAATATACATTCATTTATCTACTTCCATCTTCTGTACCATTTTTGGCATCAATTTTAATTATATGTATTATGTGTGTGTGCTCAGTTGCTCACTTGTGTCTGACTCTTTGTGACCCCATTAACTGTAGCCCGCCAGGCTTCTCTGACCATGGAATTTCCAAGGCAAGAATACTGGAGTGGGAAGACATTCTCTTTTCCAAGGGATCTTCCCAATCCTGGGGTCAAACCTAGGTCTCCTGCATTGCAAGCAGATTCTTTACTGTTTGAGCCACCTGGGAAGGCCATATGTATTACATAAGCTCCATAATTGACTGTTGATTTTGTTTTACACAGTTATCTTTCTTTTAAACAAATGAAAAAACAACAAAAGTTTATTTTGTATTTATTCATATATTTGCCATTTCCTGTCCTTTTCATTCATTTGTTTAAATTAACAGTCCCTAGGTGGTGATTTCACACACCCACCTGCAGATACTTGGTGATATTTTGAGAAGTTTTTGGCTGTCATAACTGGGAGGTAGTGGGCTTCCCTGGTTACTCAGCTGGTAAATAATCCACCTGCAATGCAGGATACCTTGGGTTGATTCCTGGGTTGGAAAGATTTCCTGAAGAAGGGATAGGCTACACATTCCAGTCTTCTTGGGCTTCCTTGGTGGCTCAGATGATAAAGAATTTGCTTGCAATGTAGAGACCTGGGTTCAATCCCTGGGTTGGGAAGACCCCCTGAGGAGGGCATGACAACAAACTCTGGTTTTCTTGCCTAGAGAATTCCCATAGACAGAGGAGCCTGATGGGCTACAGTCCATGGGGTTGCAGAGAGTTGAACACGACTGAGTGACTAAGCAAAGCACAGTAGTATTTAGTGGATATAGGCCAGGGATATTGCTAAATACCCTACTAGACAGCCTTTGTTGTTGTTGTTGTTCAGTCACTAAGTTGTGTCTGACTCTTTGTGACCCCATGCATAGCAGTATACCAAGCTTCCCTACCCTCCACTATCTCTAGGAGTTTGTTCAAACTCATGTCCATTGAGTTGGTGATGCTATCCAACTATCTCATCCTCTGCCACCCTCTTCTCTTCTTGCCTTCAATCTTTCCCAGCATCAGGGTCTTTTCCAAATCATTGGATCTTTTCCAATTCATTGGCTCTTTGCATCAGGTGGCCAAAGTATTAGAGCTTTAACTTCAGCAACAGCCTTTCCAATGAATATTCAGGGTTAACTTCCTTTAGGATTGATTGGTTTGATCTTGCAGTCCAAGGGATTCTCAAGAGTCTTCCCCAGCATCACAATTCGGAAACTTCAATTCTTCAGTGCTCAGCCTTCTTTATGGTCCAACTCACATCTGTAAATGACTGCTGGGAAAACCATAGCTTTGACTATTTGGACCTTTGTTCACAAAGTAATGTCTTTGTTTTTTAATATGCTCTCTACGTTTGTTATAGCTTTCCTTCCAAAGAGCAAGAGTCTTTTAATTTCATGGCTGTAGTCACCATCTGCAGTGATTTTGGAGACCAAGAAAATAAACTTTGCCACTCTTTCCACTTTTCTCCCTTCTATTTGCCATGAAATGATGGGACCAAATGCCATGATCTTAGCTCTTTTTTTTTTTTTTAATGTTGCATTTCAAACCAGCTTTTTTCCTTTCCTCTTTCACCCTCTAAAGGCTGTTTAGTTCCTCTTCACTTTCTTCCTTTAGGGTGGTAACACTTGCATATCTGAGGTTATTGATATTTTTCCCAGCAGCTTGTGATTCATCCAACCTGGCATTTCACATGATGTACTCTGCATGTAAGTTAAATAAGCAGAATGACAATATTCAGTCCTGTCATACTCCTTTCCCAATTTTGAACCAGACTAGACATTGTATCATAACAGAAAATTACCTGAACCAAAATGTCAATAGAGCCATAATTTAGAAACCTTGATGTGTTAATAGATCAAAGTTTATGTTTGAAACTATTTTCCTATTTCCTTCTGTCAACTTATAAAAATTGTGAAAGTTGTGAGTTAAGCTTTATTTAGGGCAAAATGTGGAGTATAGCTTGAGAAACAGCATTTCAGACCTCTGAGAAACTGCTCCCGGGCTATAGTCCTCATTTTGCCCCAAATATAACTTAACTTGCAGCTCTCGTATACATTTTTTAAGTTGACAATTTTATTTAATTTTGAGTTAGGTTTTATTGGAGGGCAACATGAAGACTATAACTGGAGAGACAGCATTTTAGATGGAAGGCAGCAAGGTCAATATTTATGTGATTTTTATGACATGGGAAGACATGCAATCAATCCTTTTTTCTTTTTCAGAATAATTATGCTAGTCAAAAGGAGCAGTCATCATCATGAGTTATTTTAGTGTTTTTTTAAGATATGAGTAGATGCAAGAATTGGGATCATAAAATTGGCTCCTTTCAATATCTAGCTGAAGACCTGTCCTGACAATTTTTCCCAGAGCACAGAATGCTTCATTTCTGCTCTCCACCCTGAAATCCTTTCAGAGGGTATTGAAAATCATGATATAGTCCTTGTAGAAGTAGATGGCAAAAGTCAATGGCAAGTGCCAATTTGTAGTTGACACTTCCCAAAACTTTCTTTAATATTTCATGTAGTGCAGGTCTGCTGGTGATAAATTCTTTCTCTTTCTTTTGGAAAAAATTTTCTTCTCCATCATTAAAGATACTTTTCCTTGTAATAGAATTCCAGGTTGACAGTTTACAGTTCCGAAAACTGTAAAGTTATTTTATTGTTTTACGGTATGCATAGTTTCTGATAGGGATTATATTTATCTTCTTTCCTCTGTACAAAATGAGTCTTTTTTTCCCCCTCTGGCTTCTTTGAAGATTTTTCTTTATTTCTGGTTTTCAGAAATTTTATCATGAAGTACCTTGGTGTGGATTTCTTTTTGCTTATACTGCTTGGGATTTATGGAGCATCTTGAGATTCTAAGGTCATAAATTTCAACAAGTTTGGAAAGGCCAACTATATTTTATTTTATATCATTTTTGTCAGGGAGGGTACTTTTTTACCTCATTTTTTTTTCTCTCTGTTTCATTTTGGCTAATTTATACTGCCATTTCTTTGAATTCACTGGAGTATCTTAATGCTCTTAATCCAATCAAGTATATTGCTGCTTTCATATATTGTACTTTTTATTACTGAGAAGTCTCATTTTGTTATTTGTTTTTATCTTCCATTTTTCTCATCATTATGTTTATGATTTTTTTTCATTACTTGAACTTTGTAAATTAGTATTGTCTGCTGGATTCATTATCTTTCTCATTCTGAGTTTGTTTAAATTGACTGATTTTTCATCTGGTTGTCAGTTGCATTTTCATGTCTTTGAGTTTGTGTAACAAATTTTAATCAGATGCTGGACACTTACAAATTTATGCTTTTGAATATCTGGATTTGGTTGTCTTCCTTTAAAGAATATCTTTTTCTAGTTGTCTAGTTACTTGCCTTAGATGTTCAGTCACCAAGTCATGTCTGATTCTTTGCAACTGCATGAACTGAAGCATGCCAGGCTTCCCTGGCCTTCACCATCTCCCAGAGTTTGCTCAAATTCATGCCCATTGAGTCAGTGATGTCATCCAACCTCTCATCCTCTGTCATCTCTTCCCTTCTCCTCTTGCCTTCAATCATTCTCAGCATCAGGGTCTTTTCCAATGAATTGGCTCTTTCCATCAGGTGGCTAAAGTATTGAGGCTTCAGCTTCAGCATCAGTTCTTCCAATGAATACTCAGAGTTAATGTCTTTTAGGATTGACTGGTTTGATCTTCTTGCTGTCTGGGAGACTTTGAAGAGTCTTCTCCAGCACCACCATTTGAAAGCATCAGTTCTTCTGTGCTCGATCTTCTTTATGGCCCAACTTTCACATCCATACATGACTGCTCTCTAAGTTTGTCATAGCTTTTCTTCCCCGGAGCAAGTGTCTTAATTTCATGGGTACAGTCACCATCTGCAGTGATTTTGGAGCCCAAGAAAACAAAATCTGCCACTTTTCCCACTGTTTCTCCCATCTACTTGCCATGAAGTGATGGGATCAGATGCCATGGTCTTAAATTTTTGAATGTTGTGTTTATGCTAGCTTTTTCACTCTGCTTTCACTCTCATCAAGGGATTCTTTAGTTCCTCTTCACTTTCTGACATTAGAGTGGTGTCATCTGCATAACTGAGGTTGTTGATATTTCTGCTGGCAATCTTGATTACTTGCTTAGCTTGATACTTTTGGAAACTTGCTTCTATTTTATTTTATTTTTTGTAGTGTAAGTCTTCAGTTCAGTTCAGTCACTAAGTCATGTCCAACTCTTTGTGACCCCATGGACTGCAGCATTCCAGGCTTCCCTGTCAATCACCAACTCCTGAAGCTTGCTCAAACTCATGTCCATCGGCTCAGTGATGCCATCAAACCATCTCATCCTTTTTCATCCCCTGCTCCTCCTGCCTTCAGTCTTTCCCAGCATCAGGGTCTTTTCCAGTGAGTCAGTTCTTTGCATCACGTGGCCAAAGTATTGGAGTTTCAGCTTCAGCATCAGTCCTTCTGATGAATATTCAGGACTGATTTCCTTTAGGATTGACTGGTTTGATCTCCTTGCAGTCCAAAGGACTCTCAAGAGTTTTCTCCAACACCAGAGCTCAAAAGCATCAATTCTTTGACCTCAGCTTTCTTTATGGTCCAACTCTCACTTCCATACCTGACTACTGGAAAAACCATAGCTTTGACTAGATGAACCTTTGTCTGCAAAGTAATGTCTCTGCTCTTTAATATGCTGTCTAGGTTGGTTATAGCTTTTCTTCCCAGGAGCAAGTGTCTTTTAATTTCATGGGTGCATCCACCATCTGCAGTGATTTTGGAGCCCAAGAAAATTAAGTCTATCACTGTTTCTATGTTTCCCCATGTATTTGCCATTAAATGATGGGACCGGATGCCATGATCTTCGTTTCGTTTTCTGAATGTTGAGCTTTAAGCCAACTTTTTCACTCTCCTCTTTCACATTCATCAAGAGGCTCTTTAGTCCTTCTCTTTTTGCCATAAGGGTGGCATCATTTGTGTGTCTGAGGTTATTGATATTTCTCCTGGAAATACTGATTCCAGCTTGTGCTTCATCCAGCCTGGCATTTCACATGGTGTAATCTGCATGTAAGTTAAATCATCAGGGTGGCAATATACAGCCTTGACATACTCTTTTCCCAATTTGGAATGAGTCTGTTGTTCCATGTCTGGTTCTAACTGTTACTTCTTGACCTGCATACAGACTTCTCAGGAGGCAGGTAAAGTGGTCTGGTATTCTGATCTCTTGAATTTTCCAGTTTGTTGTGATCCACACAGTGAAAGGCTTTGGCATAGTCAATAAAGCAGGAATAGATGTTTTTCTGGAACTCTCTTGCCCTTCGATGATCCAATGGATGCTTGCAATTTGATCTCTGGTTTCTCTACCTTTTCTAAATCCAGCTTGACCATCTGGATGTTCCCAGTACACATACTGTTGCAGCCTTGCTTGGAGAATTTTGAGCATTACTTTGCTAGCGTGTTAGATGAGTGCGATTGTGCAGTAGTTTGAGCATTCTTTGGCATTGCCTTTCTTTGGGATTGGAATGAAAACTGACCTTTTCCAGTCCCGTGGCCACTACTGAGTTTTCCAAATTTACTGGCATATTGAGTGCAGCACTTTCACAGCATCATCTTTTAAGATTTGAAATAGTTCAGGTGGAATTCCATCACCTCCATTAGCTTTGCTCATAGTGATGTTTCTTAAGGCCCACTTGACTTTGCATGCCACAATATCTGGCTCTAGGTGAGTGATCACACCATCGTGGTTATCTGGGTCATGAAGATGGTTTTTGTATAGTTTTTCTGTGTATTCTTGCCACCTCTTCTTATTCTGTTGATAGTTTAACTACAATACTAAAATATGTTCCTGTGGTCCCTGCTGAATGCCCTGAGTGACCAACAAGGACTCTATATTCTTTCCTGTCATAATGCAAACATCTTCCATTTTATGCTATCCCTGAGACTATATTGATAAGAGTTCTGTCTTCTGTTTTTTCATCATCTTGGAGTTTCATTCTATGGATGCTTATCTTAATATTTAGCATAAATCCAAGGGAATCCTCATGCAAATTTCTGGACTCTTTTTGTACAGTTCTTTCTCTCTGGAATTCCAACCCACAATTTCCCACTCCCTCAGCATTTCTGAACACTGATTTTTCTTTCTCTATCTCTCTCTATTACAGGAAAATTGCTTTACAATGCTATGCTCGTCTCTGCCTTACATCAATAAGAATTAGTCATAATGGTATATATGTCACCTCTCACTAGAGCTTTCCTCCCCTGCCCCCTTCTACTCCTCTAGGTCATCACAGAGAATGAGGCTTGGCTTCTGTGTTATAGAGCAGCTTCCCAAATATTTTTTTATACACATGGTAGTGTATATTTCGGAGAAGGTGATGGCACCCCACTCCAGTACTCTTGCTTGGAAAATCCCATAGACGGAGGAGCCTGGTAGGCTACAGTCCATGGGGTCTCTAAGAGTCAGACACGACTGAGCGACTTCACTTTCTCTTTTCACCTTCATGCATTGGAGGAGGAAATGGCAACCCACTCCAGTGTTCTTGCCTGGAGAATCCCAGGGACGGGGGAGCCTGGTGGGCTGCCGTCTATGGGGTCGCACAGAGTCGGACATGACTGAAGCGACTTAGCAGCAGCAGCAGCAGCAGTGTATATTTGGCAGTGCTGCTTTCTTAATTTGTCCTACCCTCTACTTCCCCCACTGTGTCCACCAGTTCATTCTCTGCATCTCCGTCTCCATTTCTTTTCTGTTTAATAGGTTCATTAGTACTATTTTTATAGATTCTGCATATATGCATTAGATACATAATATTCGTTTTTCTTGCTTGTAGTACTCTCTTATGATCCTTTGTATTTCTGTGGCATCTGTTGTAGCTTCTCTGTTTTCATTTCTAACTGTATTGTTTTGATTGTTCTCACTTTTTTTCCTTGATAAGTCTGGCTAATGGTTTGTCAGTTTTGTTTATCTTGTCAAAGAACCAGATTTTAGTTTTATTGATCTTTGCTATTGTCTCCTTTTTTGCTTTTTCAATTTTCCCTTCTTTGAAATTTATTATTTCTTTCCTTCTAATAACTGGGGAGTTTTGTTTGTTGCTTTTGATGTAAGTTTAGGTTGTTTTTTTGATGTTTCTCCTTTTTATTGAGGTAGCCTTGCATGCTATAAATTTCCCTTTTAACACTGCTTTTACTGCATCCCATAGGTTTTGAATTGTCTTGTTTCCATTGTTTTTTGCTTCTAGGTATTTTTTATTTCCTCTTGATTTCTTCAGTGACATCCTGGTTATTTAGTAGTGTATGGTTTAGCCTCCATGTGTCTGTATTTTTTACAGTTTTTTTTTTTTGTAGTTGTTATCTAATCTTACATATTGTTTTCAGAAGAAAAACAAGTTTGGTACATTTTCAATTTTCAAAAACCAAGGATTGGTCTGCGACCTAAGATGTGACCTACTTTCAAGTATGTTTCGTGTATACTTGAGAAAAATGTAAATTCTTTTGGTTTTGGATGAAATGTCCTGTAGATATCAACTTGGTCCGTTTGGGCCAATTTGTCATTAAAGGCTTGTGTTTCCTTACTAATTTTCTGTCTGGGTGATATGTCCATATGTGTGTGGGGATTGTTAAAGTCCCCCACTATTACTGTGTTGCTGTCATTTACCCTTTTTTTTTTCTTGTTGTTGTTCAGTCGCTAAGTCATGTTTTTGTGACCCCATGGACTGTAGCTTGCCAAGCCCTTCTATCTATGAGATTCTCCAGATAAGAATACTGGTGTGGGTTGAGTTTTCTTCTGCAGGGAACCTTCCCAGACCAGTGATCAAACCAGCAACTAGTACAGTGGCAGGTGGATTCTTTACCACTGAGCCACCAGGGGAGCTTTTATTTTATAGTTGCTAATATTTGCCTTATGTATTGAGATGTTCCTATGTTGGGTGCATATAGACTTACAATTGTTATATCTTCTTCATAGATCAATCTCTTGATCATTATGTACTGTCTTTCCTTGTCTCTTGTAATGGTCTTTATTTTAATGTTTATTTTATTTGATGTGAATATTGCTATTCCTGCTTTCTTTTGGTTTCAGTTTGCACAGAATATATTCTTCCAGACCCCATTTTCAGTCTGTATGTGTCCCTAGGTCTGAAGTGGGTCTCTTGCAGACAGCATTTATAGGGATCTTATTTTGTATCCATTTACCCAATCTGTGTCTTTTCATTGGAGCTTTTAATCCATTTACATTTAAGATAATTAATAATATGTATGATATTATGGGGGTTATTTTGGTAGATCTTTTGTTTCTGTTGTTTCCTATCTAGAGAAATTACTTTAACATTTGTTGTAGACTTGGGTTGGTGGCAGTCAATTCTCTCAACTTTTGCTTGTCTGTAAAGGTTTTATTTCTCCATTGATTCTGAATGTGAGTCTCACTGAGCAGAGTATTCTTTGTTATAGGTTTGCTTCTTTCATTACTTTAAGTATCTCTTGCCACTCCCTTCTGGCCTCAGAGTTTCTGTTGAAAGATCAGCTGTTAGCTTCATGAAGATCCCCTTATATGTTATTTGTTGCTTTTCATTTGATAGTTTTAATATTTTTTATTGTGTTTCATTTTCATTCATTTGCTTAATATGTATCTTGGCCTATTTCTGTTTGGGTTTATTTTGTATGAGACTCAATGAGCTTCCTAGATTTGGATGGCTATTTCTGTTTCCATGTTAGGGAAGTTTTTGACTCTAATCTACTCAAATATTTTCTCATACACTTTCTTTTTCTCTCCTCTTGGAGTCCTTATAATTTGAAAGTTGGTGCACTTAATGTTGCCCCAAGGTTTCTGTCTCCGAGATTGCCCTCATTTTTTTCACTTTTTTCATTATTCTGCTTTGCTTCAGTCAGTTATCCTGGTATTGGTTCCCTCTAGTGTATTATTTTTAATCTCAGTTATTGTGTTGTTCATTCAGTTCAGTTCAGTTCAGTCGCTCAGTCTTATCGGACTCTTTGCAACCCCATGAATCACAGCACGCAAGACCTCCCTGTCCATCATCATCTCCTGGAGTTCACTCAAATACACATCTATCTAGTCGGTGATGCCATCCAGTCATCTCATCCTCTGTCGTCCCCTCTTCAATCCCTCCCAGCATCAGAGTCTTTTCCAATGAGTCAACTCTTTGCATGAGGTGGCCAAAGTACTGGAGTTTCAGCTTTAGCATCATTCCTTGCAAAGAACACCCAGGGCTGATCTCCTTTAGAATGGACTGGTTGGATCTCCTTGCAGTCCAAGGGACTCTCAAGAGTCTTCTCCAACACCACAGTTCAAAAGAATCAACTCTTCTGTGCTCAGCTTTCTTCACAGTCCAACTCTCACATCCATACATGACCACAGGAAAAACCATAGCCTTAACTAGACGGACCTTTGTTGGCAAGGTAATGTCTCTGCTTTCAATATGCTATCTAGGTTGGTCATAACTTTTCTTCCAAGGAGTAAGCATCTTTTAATTTCATGGCTGCAGTCACCATCTGCAGTGATTTGGAGCCCCCAAAAATAAAGTCTGACAGTGTTTCCCCTTTTTCACCATCTACTTCCCATGAAGTGATGAGACCAGATGCCATGATCTTTGCTTTCTGAATGTGGAGCTTTAAGCCAACTTTTTCATTCTCCTCTTTCACTTTCATCAAGAGGCTTTTTAGCTCCACTTCACTTTCTGCCATAAGGGTGGTGTCATCTGCATATCTGAGGTGATTGATATTTCTCCCAGCAATCTTGATTCCAGCTGGTGCTTCTTCCAGCCCAGCATTTCTCATGATGTACTCTGTATATAAGTTAAATAAGAAAGGTGACAATATACAGCCTTGACGTACTCCTTTTCCTATTTGGAACCAGTCTGTTGTTCCATGTCCAGTTCTAACTGCTGCTTCCTGACCTGCATATAGGTTTCTCAAGAGGCAGGTCAGGTGGTCTGGTATTCCCATCTCTTTTCCACAGTTTATTGTGATCCGCACAGTCAAAGGCTTTGGCATAGTCAATAAAGCAGAAATAGATGTTTTTCTGGAACTCTCTTGCTTTTGAATGGTTCTATGAAGACCTACAAGACCTTTTAGAACTAACACCAAAAAAAGATGTCATTTTCAATATATGGGACTGGAATGCAAAAGTAGGAAGTTAAGAAACACCTGGAGTAACAGGCAAATTTGGCCTTGGAATATGGAATAAAGCAGGACAAAGGCTAATAGAGTTTTGCCAAGAGAACGCACTGGTCATAGCAAACACCCTTTTCCAACAACACAAGAGAAGACTCTACACATGGACATCACCAGATGGTCAACACCGAGATCAGATTGATTATATTTTTTTGCAGCCAAATATGGGGAAGCTCTATACAGTCAGCAAAAACAAGACCGGGAACTGACTGTGGCTCAAATCATGAGCTCCTTATTGCCAAATTCAGACTTAAATTGAAGAAAGTAGGGAAAACTACCATACCATTCAGGTATGACCTAAATCAAATCCCTTATCATTATACAGTGGAAGTGAGAAATAGATTTAAGGGATTAGATCTGATAGATAGAGTACCTGATGAACTATGAACTGAGGTTCGTGACATTGTACAGGAGACAGGGATAAAGACCATGCCCATGGAAAAGAAATGCAAAAAAGCAAAATGGCTGTCTGGGGAGGCCTTACAAATAGCTGTGAAAAGAGGAGAAGCGAAAAGCAAAGGAGAAATGGAAAGATATAAACACCTGAATGCAGAATTCCAAAGAATAGCAAGAAGAGATAAGAAAAACTTCTTCAGCAATCAATGCAAAGAAATAGAGGAAAAGAAGAGAATGGAAAAGACTAGAGATCTCCTCAAGAAAATTAGAGATACCAAGGGAACATTTCCTGCAAAGATGGGCTTGATAAAGGACAGAAATGGTCTGGACCTAACAGAAGCAGGAGATATTAAGAAGAGGTGGCAAGAATACACAGAAGAACTGTACAAAAAAGAGCTTCACGACCCAGATATTCACGATGGTGTGATCACTCACCTAGAGCCAGACATCCTGGAATGTGAAGTCAAGTGGGCCTTAGAAAGCATCAATACGAACAAAGCTAGTGGAGGTGTTGGAATTCCAGTGGAGCTATTTCAAATCCTGAAAGATGATGCTGTGAAAGTGCTGCACTCAATATGCCAGCAAATGTTGAAAACTCAGCAGTGGCCACAGGACTGGAAAAGGTCAGTTTTCATTCCAACCCCAAAGAAAGGCAATGCCAAAGAATGCTCAAACTACCACACAATTGCACTCATCTCATATGCTAGTAAAGTGCTGTTCATTGCTGATCATCTATTCTTTATTTCTTCAATTTCCTTGTTAAACATTTCTTGTATTTTCTCAATTTGTGCCTCCATTCTATTCTATCCATTTCATTTCTAAAATTTTGGGTCAGCTTTTCTATCATTACTCTGAGTTTCTTTCCAGATAGCTTGCCTATTTCCTCTTTATTTTTTAAAATAAATGTATTTATTTAATTGGAGGTTAATTACTTTACAATATTGTGTTGGTTTTGCCATACATCAACATGTATCCGCCACAGGTATACACGTGTTCCCCATCCTGAACCCCCTTCCCTCCTCCCTCCCCATACCATCCCTCTGGGTCATCCCAGTGCATCAGCCCCAAGCATCGAGTATCATACATCAAACCTGGACTGGCGATTCGTTTTATATATGATATTATACATGTCTCAATGCCATTCTCCCAAATCTTCCCACCCTCTCCCTCTCCCACAGAGTCCAAAAGACTGTTCTATACATCTGTGTCTCTTTTGCTGTCTCGCATTTCCTCTTTATTTGTTTGGTTCCATGGGTTTATACCATGCTCCTTCACCTGCTTCATGTTTCTCTGTCCTTTTGCTTTGTTTAATTCGCAGTGTTTTGGTTCCCCTTTCCATAGGCTACAGGGTCACAGTACCTCTTATTTGTGAAGTCTACCTCAATGGGTGTGGTTGGATCAGTGCCTTGTGAAGGTTTCCTGGGTGGGGAAATTGGTGCCTGTGTTCTGGTGGATGGAGCTGAATCTCGTCTCCGTGAAGGGTAATGCTATGCCCAGTGGTGTGTTTTGGGGTGCTTCATGAGAAGCATTTTGTTCCTGTTTTGCTAATGGTTCACTGTGATGTGTCTAGCACTGGAGGTTGTTGGCCTTTGTGTGGAGCTTGGTCTTTGTGTTGAAATGGAGGCCTTTTGGAAAGGTCTCACTGATTAATATTTCATGGAGTGGGAGTTCTCTGGTGGTCCATCGTTCTGGGCTTGGATCTCCCACCTTGGAGGTTCAGGCCCAATCTCTTACTAGACTCCATAAGCCATACATCACAGAAGAGAAAGAGAAATAGAGAGATAGAGGGGGGGAGAAAGAGAGAGAAAATAGAAAAAAAAGGAAAAGAAAGAAAAAAGAAAATAAAATGAAAAGCAAAACAGGAAATCAAACAAACATATAATCAAAAAAAAAAGAATGGACAGACAAAACTCCAAGACAAATGGTGAAAGCAACATTCAACAAGGACACCCAAAGAAACTCACACACTCACAAGGAGAAAAGGAGAGGAAAAAAGAGAAAAAAAGAATAAAAATATGAACCAGAAAAGAAGAGAGCAATCAAGCCCATAAATGAACCCATAAGTGAAAATGAATACTAAAAACTAGACTAGCAACAATACAAAACCAAAAACATTGGGGGGAAATGCAATATAACTAAAGAGCATTGTAAAAATAGTAAGAAAATACAAATAAAATACATTTATTTATAAATTAAAGCATTTTAAAAGTTAAAAATGTAAAAAAGACACTATGTCTAGAAAGAGTGGTGGTAAGAAGGTCCTCCTGAGTCCTCTGTTGTTCTTTCCACACAGTGAGTACCAGCCAATCTGCCTGTTCAAGAAGTCCTTCAATATTTTTAAGAAGGTTTCTGGACCTGCTATGGGCACTGTGGAGTCAGGTCAGACTCAGATCTGGCCTTACTACAGCTTGTTCTTGCTTCCAAAGTCCATAATTGCCCCCAAAGTCCACAGTCTCAGGCTAATGGTAAGGATTTAATCCACTGCACCTGCAGCTGTAGGAGTGAATTTCCTTCCTATTCTTTGGTCACACAGCCCCTGGTGTTCAGGTTTTGCTTTTACCCTGCTTCTGCTTGTAAGCCACCCTCTCATGTCTGTTCCTCACCTAGACAAGAGGGGGCAAAAGTAGCACTTACTAGGGCACACTTGCTCAGTCAGGCCAAAGAGAGGAAAGAGTATGGCAGACACAATTTGGGTGTGCAGGGAGTGCCTGCAGTAGCCAAGGCCTGTGAGAAGTTGCTACAGTTTGAGGTAGGTCATGCATTCCCTTAGGTGAGTTGGCCTCAGACCGTGGGTCTCTCATCAGAGCCAAGCTGCATAGGCTCCCAAGAAGGTGTGGGCAGTAACCTGTGCCTACTCACAGCTTGGTGATAGCTGTGACCTCTGGGGTTGGAACTACAGCAGCATCTTGTCCTCTGCCTCTGGCACTTGTGCAGGCCTTGGCAGTGGCCACCCAGCCTATGTTTCCCACTCTGAGATTGCAAAATGCAGTTGTGGCTAGTCCTGCATCTGGCACTCATGCCTGGCCTTGGCTGCAGCCATCTAGCATGTCTACCTCTGGGGTCACAGTCCACAACCACAGCTCATCCCCCTATGGCACTCATTAAGGTAGGGTCCTGCAGTCTACATGCACACAGGGTTGGAGGGTCCCCATGATAATGATTTCTTGCCTCTCTAGGAGGCCCAAGATTGTCCCTGGACTCCCTCAGCTGTGTCATATTAGCCCCCTCAGGGTATCTTCATGGCAGTCATCCCCAGTCTGCTCCCTGCGTTCTGACCTCTGAAGCCTGAGGCTCAGCACCCAGCCCCTGTTCGGGCTGGGAAGTTTTGGTCAGCACAAATCTCTTGGTGAATTCTCTCAGTTTTCCCTTCTGAGGACCTGTTGCTATATTCCCTGCTGGGGCTCCAAAACTCTCCTCTGTCCCCTACTGTGAGGGAGTTTCCAAGTGTGTGGAAACTTTTCCTCATTTACAGCTCCCTCCCCAAGGTGCAGGTCCCTATCTCAATTCCTTTGTCTTTTTTTTTCTTATACTTTTTGCCCTACCTCATTCTGTGGAGATTAACTTGCCTTCTTGGAAGTCTGGGGTCTTCTGCCAGTGTTCAGTAGCTGTTCTGTAGGAGTTGTTCCATATGCAGATGTATTTTTGATGTATTTGTGGGGAGGAAAGTGATCTCCATGTCTTACTCCTCTTACATCTTTAAAGTACAACCTCCACTCCAACCCCACCCTCCCGCTCCCAGCCTCCCTGCCTCTAAGTCAGTCAGACTATGGTGTCTTACTTGAAATCACCTCCCCTGCTCCATTATATAAGCTGTCTGGGCAATTTTAAGCTCATCTCTTTTGTTTCCTTTTATTTATGGATCATAGTCATGTGCTGCCTATTGTCTCATGTCCAAAATCTATTTTTTGTGTGTGCTTTCTCAGGTTTTCTATTTGTGTTTTATGGGAGGATAAATCTGGTCCATATTACTTCATCATGACTGGAGATGAAAATCCTCAATGTTACATTTCTAAGGTATGTCTGTATCATTATGTATGAAAGTGAACGTGATGTCGCTCAGTCGTGTCCAACTGTTAGTGACCCCATGGACTGCAGCCTACCAGGCTCCTCCATCCATGGAATTTTCCAGGCAAGAGTACTGGAGTGGGGTGCCATCGCCTTCTCCTTATCATTATGTATAACTGTAGTAAATTCATTTTTATCACTGTATAATATTCTTATGTATACTTTTTGGTTAACTGTTCATTCTGCTATTTTTGGACATGTCTTTTCAGTTTTATGGAATTGGAAATAATTTTATGTTGACTTTTAATATCCTGGTGTATACATGCAAGAGACTTTTGAAAGTAGTGGTTCTAAAAGTGTGATCTGTGGAACATTGGAGCTCACCAAGTTCCTTTCAGAATTCCTTTAAGGTTAAAGCTATTTTTATAGAAACATTTGTGTACTGTGTATCTTTTTCTTATGTTGACATTTGCACTGATGTTTTAAAAGTAATGGTGATTAAAACGTGCTGTTTTAGCATGAATAAAGTAAGTAGCACCAAACTATATTGAGTCATTTTATTTTTCATAACCATACACTTGTAGTTAAAATAAAGTCTGTTTCATTTAAGAATGCCCTTGATGAACCAGTAAAAGTTATTAATATTTTTATATCTCAATCCTTGAGTGAATATACTTTTAGTATTCTGTGTGACAAGAGTACCTATAAAACACTTCTTCATACTGAATTATAATGGCTGTTTTGAAAAAAGCACATGTGTGATTGAATTGTGAGCTGAAATAGCAACATTTTCCCATATATTTCCATATTTAGAACTTGAAAAAATTATATATTGACAAACCATGGTTATTCAAACTTGGGTATTTGGTAATCATTTTCTCAAATTAACCAAATGAGTTTATCATTTCAAGTAAAACAAATGTCAGTGTTTGATGCCAATGATAAAATTTGAACTGTAAAACAAAATTAGTGCTTGAAAACTATATCTGCCATGAGAGTTTCACAGCTTTCAAATATTTAAACACTTTTTTGAAGAAATTGGAATGAACAACCTTGAATTATTTATCATTACTTTGATGAAAGACAGTTTTACCAAGTTATGATTTTCGTAGCATAAAATTAACTTATCTTTAATGTGTATAATTCAGTGAACCTTTGAAAATTTATAATTTTATAATTATCACAACAATATAATTTTGCAAGATTTATATTACCACCAAAATATCCCTCATATGCATTTGTAGTCATTCTCCATTTCCATTCCAACCTCAGGCAACCTCTAATCTATTTTTGTTTTATCTCTGAAGGTTTTCCTGTATAACATTTCACAAAAATAAGATCACATAAATTATAGTATTTTTTGTCTGGCTTTTTTTCACTTAGCATAAATTTATTGAGATTCTTCCATGTTGTAGCACATATCAGTATTTTATTCCTTTATATTGATAAATAGCATTCCTTTGAATAATATAACACCTTTTGTTTAACCATTTACCAGTTGATGGTCATTTGGGTTGTTTCCACTTTTTACTATTTTGGGGTGCTAAAAATAATGCTGCTATGAACATTCAAGTACAAGTGTCTGTGTGGATACTGTCTTTGTCTTCAATAGAAACCTAAGGGTTGAATAAGCTTATTTTAGTTAATGTGGAAACTGAAGCCCAGCAAGTGCAAGAGTCTTGCTCCTGGTGACATGTGCCATGGGACACCATCCCATGAGTTCTCAGGTAAATGCCTGTGTCTTTTGTATACTTTGAAATTACAGAGCTTATCCCTTGTGCCTCCTGTCTAATGGTGACCTAAATGTTGAGAGTCAGAAAGACACTTGAATGGCTTCTTTTCATCCTTATATTTACAATTTAAGGAGAAAAAAAAAATGAAGCCAAGGAAAAGATTTGCGGAAGACATAAGGCAGTGTGAGATGGGCAAGGGAAAGGCATAGCATGGTTAGATACAAGAAAGTATAAATCTCACAACATAGTAGTTTTGGTATATTTAGGAAAATAAATGTTGTTCTGAGTAGTGGTATTAAAAGATGCTTTTTCTAAAGTAGTCTGAATTGAGGCTGAATAATTTGGTCATGGCTGAATCCTGAAATACTTTATAAAACATGATAGGGTGTTTGGATTGCAACCTGGAAGAAATAAAGTGCTACTAAAGAGTAGCAAAGAGTAATGTAGCAAAAATTTGGAGTGGCATCCTCATTTTATGACACAATAGAAATCAAACAAACAAACAAAAAACTCATGAGACAAAAAAATAAGGCAAAAATATGTAGCCAAAGTGTGTGTGTGTGTGTGTGTGTGTGTCCTTAAAAAGCAACTACCTACAGACCTGCATGGATAAACAAATACACCAATAATTATGGTTGGAGAATTTTGGGGGAAATACTCCCAAAATCTAATGATTGAGAGAGTGACATCACCAATTTGATGACATTGTTCCTGACTTCACACTCCCTCACAAAAAAGAAAAACTAACAACTATTCATGGACAAGACACCACTGAAAGAATCCTAAAACATGAGGGAGATGAAGTAACCCCCTGAATCAGAGAGGCCAACACAAACTGCATTAGGAGAGTGAGAGGTGTGGCTATACATTGACGACATTCCACTTAACCTAGGCCAGTTCAGCACTACATTGAAGAGGTTTCCCCTGAAAATACAGTTTTTCCAGTGGGAAGAGTCCAGGGTGAACACCCAGTTCACCCACCATTGTGAGTTGCTTCTGGAAAGCCTCCACTCCAACCTTGCTCCACAGGGAATGTGGGGAAAATTGAAGGTCTTGATCACTGGGTATATGATTGTGATGGGGAAGGGTGAGGGGCTTTCAACAAGCAGCACTTGGACTGTGGTAGAACACATTCCAACCTACAGCTCCCGAGTAGCATTTTCAGTCTGTGGCTTTGCTGACTTGCAGAGACAAGATGGTGGTATAGTTGGCCCATAGAGTATGGCAGGTAGAAGTCTGCCTGATTTGGGTTCTAAAACAGAGCATTTCCAGCTCTGTCCCCAGCCAGGCAGGGAAGCTGAGTCACAGCCAGGTTCACTACTGAATGCACCTCCTGCCCACCTCCCCACCCAGACCAGAGAGCCTCAGAGCCTGATCTGGTTCATTTGTGAGGCTTCTAGGAATTGGACCTCCTGTTCTGTCCAGGCAGAGAGCTGAGTCATAGCCTGGGCTCTGGACTAGCGATGAGCATATCTCCTGGACCCACCTGACCAAAACAGCTGACCAAAACACCTAGAAGCTGTGTAGCCCAATTAGCTCAAGCAGAATATGGCAGGCAAAGGTGGTAATTTTCAGAGCAATGCTAGTGGCCTTGTTCAGCTATAAAATTAGAGGTATGGGTTGACTTGAGTCACCATTACAAACAAAAAATCTTGATGGCCTCTGAATCAGTTTTCAGGCCCTTTCATGGTCAAGGAAACTAATTCATAGGCCTGCCCATTGTTTAATACAGGTTTCATCAACCTAATCAGGGTAACAAACCAAAGCACATGGGAAGCTATATAGACAATAAGCAACTCTGCTTATAGGAGCACATGTAAAGAAGCTTAGCTTGTGTCTCTCCCTGTCTATGGCACAAAACCAGTGGCTCCATCTGGCCATAAAATTCAGTGCACTTTCTTACCTGATTCAGGTTCATAAAAAACAAACTGAAGCTCCTGAGGCCCATCTTGCTGTCCCACCAGGGCAGGGAAGTTAATTCATAGCACTGAGTATAATACCCAGTACTACTGAGTATAGTACCCAGTCCTGACCATCTAGTAAGCCTGACCAGAGAACCCAGGAAAACATGAAGTTCATTCTATAGCATCACTCAGGCAGGAAACTATGCCAGAAATCCCATTCAACTATTCTTCTGCCCCCAACCTCAGAGCTCACCTGTGGCATTGCCAAAAAATAAACTCTGATAGCAAGTTCCACCTGTCCAAGGATATTACCAGCAGATGTGTCTAGAAACCCAAACTGAGATGCCTGGTAAAGAACTGTCTCTGCCAAAGGGAACTTCTAAAGTCTGGAAGAGGAAACTGCTTCCACAGATAAAAACATAATCAGGAATTATGAAAAATCAGATAAACTGACATTGCAGAGAGATAACTAATAAAGCTCTAATAACTGACCCTAAAGAAATGGAGATCCAGGAGCTTTCTGACAAATAATTCAGAATAGTCCTCTTAAAGAAGTTTAATGAATTACAAGAACACAGAGACAGCTAAATGATAGGAGGAAAGCAATACGTACACAAAAGAAGATCAAAGAAATAAGAACCCTAAAAATAGAGCACCAAATGAATCCTATAACTGAAAAATACAACAGAACTGAAAAATTCAATAGAGAACTTCAAAAGCAGATTCAACCACAGAGAAGACAGAGTAAATGATCTTGAAGACAGGTCATTTGAAATTATCCAGTCAGAGGAGCAAAGGAAAAAGAATAAAAATTAGTGAAAAAGCTTATAGTTCTTATGGAACACAATGAAAAGAAATAATATTGATATTGTTGGAATTCCAGGAGAAGGGAAAGGGACATAAAGTATATTTAAAGCAATAATGGCTGAAAAATCCCCAAATTTGGGGAGAGAAATGCACATCCAGATTCTTGAGGCCCAAAGAAACCCAAATAGTTTGAACCTGAATAGAACTACACTGAAGCACATTATAATTAGATTGTCAAAAGGCAAAGACAAAGAAAAATTCTGAAAGCAACAAAAGAGAGTAGTTACATAAAAGGAACCATCTCATAAAGCTATTGACAAATTTTCAAGAGAAAAAAATGTAGTCCAGGAAAGAAAACTGTCAAGCAGGAATTCTATTCTAAGCAAAGCAGTTCTTTAGAAATTAAGAAATAAAGACTTTTTCCAAACAAACAAAAGCTGAGAGAGTTCACTAGACCTTCCTAATAACAAATGCTAAAAGGAGTTAT
The DNA here is from genome assembly GCF_001704415.2 of Capra hircus. Classification (NCBI taxonomy): domain Eukaryota; kingdom Metazoa; phylum Chordata; class Mammalia; order Artiodactyla; family Bovidae; genus Capra; species Capra hircus. Next base: position 3,881,553 of record NW_017189516.1, on the reverse strand, counting down.
TTGAGCATAAGTAAAAGAACACTAACATTGTAAAAACATAATAAGGTAGCATTAAACTCAATGGTAATGATAAATATAGAGTCAAAGTTAGAGTCTGTAAAATGGTAATGATGGTGTGTAATTCACTTACAAATCTAGTTTATGAGTTAAAAAAATAGTAAAAAAAAAACATAACTGCAATAATCTGTTATTGGTTATATAATATTAAAAATATGTAAACTGGGACTTCTCTGGTAGTCCGGTGAACAGGAATCCACTTACCAATCCCAGAGACATGTGTTTGATCCCTGATCTGAAAAGATTCCACATGGTGTGGAGCAGCTGAGCCTGTGTACCACAATTACTGAACTTGTGTTTTGCAACTACTGAAGCCTGCACACCTAGATCCTGTGCTCCCCATTAAGAGAAGACACTCTAATGAGAAGTCCACACACAACAACGAAGAGTAGTCCCCACTTGCTGCAACTAGGGAAAGCCCACACACAGCAACAAAGACCTAACACAAACATAGATAAGTAAAATAAATTAAAAATATATAAACTGAAACATCTATAACCTAGATTGTAAGAGGGAAGAAGTAAAAATGTAAAGTTTTTGATTGCTATGAAAGGTAGTTGTTATTAGCTTGATATAAGGTCTTAAGGGGTTCCCTCATAGCTCATTCGATAAAGAATCCGCCTATAATGCAGGGAGACCCTGGTTCAATTCCTGGGTCAGGAAGATCCGATGGAGAAGGGATAGCCTGCCCACTCCAGTATTCTTGGGATTCCCTTGTGGCTCAGCCAGTAAAGAATCTGCCTGCAATGCAGGAGACCAGGGTTCGATCCCTGAGTGGGGAAGATCCCCTGGAGAAGGGAAAGGCTACCTACTCCAGTATTCTGGCCTGGAGAATTCCACGGACTGTATAGTCCATAGGGTCACAAAGAGTCAGACATAACTGAGTGACTTTCACTTTCAAGGTCTTATAATATCAAGATACTCTATGTAAGCTTTATGGCCACTAAAAGAAAAAAGCATGTAGTAAATACACAAAAGAACATGATAAAGATTTTAATGCATACTGTCAACAAAGAACATAAATACACACAAAAAAAACAGCAGAATTTGAGGATAATGGACCTATAGAACAATCATAAGATAATTTTTAAAATGGCAACAGTAAATTTTTATTAGTAATAATTAACTGAAACTTATATGCAGGCCAGGAAGCAACAGTTAGAACTGAGCATGGAACAACAGACTGGTTCCAAATCGGAAAAGGAGTACATCAAAGCTGTATATTGTCACCTTGCTTATTTAACTTCTATGTAGAGTACATCATGAGAAACACTGGACTGGAAGAAACACAAGCTGGAATCAAGATTGCTGGGAGAAATATCAATCACCTCAGGTATGCAGATGACACCGCCCTTATGGCAGAAAGTGAAGAGGAACTAAAAAGCCTCTTGAGGAAAGTGAAAGAGGAGAGTGAAAAGATTGGCTTAAAGCTCAGCATTCAGAAAATGAAGATCATGGCATCCGGTCCCATCACTTCATGGGAAATAGATGGGGAAACAGTGGAAACAGTGTCAGACTTTATTTTTCTGGGCTCCAAAATCACTGTAGATGGTGACTGCAGCCATGAAATTAAAAGACTCTTACTCCTTGGAAGGAAAGTTATGACCAACCTAGATAGCATATTCAAAAGCAGAGACATTACTTTGCCGACTAAGGTCTGTCTAGTCAAGGCTATGGTTTTTCCAGTAGTCATGTATGGATGTGAGAGTTGGACTGTGAAGAAGGCTGAGCACTGAAGAATTGATGCTTTTAAACTGTGGTGTTGGAGAAGACTCTTGAGAGTCCCTTGGACTGCAAGGAGATCCAACCAGTCCATTCTGAAGGAGATCAGCCCTGGGATTTCTTTGGAAGGAATGATGCTAAAGCTGAAGCTCCAGTACTTTGGCCACCTCATGTGAAGTGTTGACTCATTGGAAAAGACTCTGATGCTGGGAGGGATTGGGGGCAGGAGAAGGGGACGACAGAGGATGAGATGGCTGGATGGCATCACGGACTCGATGGACGTGAGTCTGAGTGAACTCCGGGAGTTGGTGATGGACAGGGAGGCCTGGCGTGGTGCGATTCATTGGGTCACAAAGAGTCAGACACGACTGAGCGACTGAACTGAACGGAACTGAACTTAAATGTAAATGGACTAAGTTCTCCACTCAAAAGACTCAGAATGGCTGAATGGCTGAAAAAAACAAGATCCTACAAGATACTTATTTTGACCTTAAAGACATATATACACTGAAAGTAAAGGAATGGAAAAAATGTATTTCAAGAAAATGGTAACTAAAAAGATTAAGGATAGCCAAACTTATATTAGACAAAGTTGACTTTTAAAATGGTAGAGGATACAAATTTTATTATATAATGATAAAAGTGTCAGCCTATCAAAATATAATTATAAATATTTATCAATACAATATTAGAGAACCTAAATATATAAAGCTAAAACTAACAGACATAAAAGGAGAAATAAAAGCAATACAATAATAGGTGGGGACTTCAATACCTCACCCCCAATAAAGGATAGATCATACAGACAATCAGTAAGGAAGCATTAGCTTTGAACAACACTATAGACTAAATGAACTTAACAGACAGATACAGAACATTGTAGCTGAGAACAGCAGAATATAATTTTTCTTAAGTTCACATGGAAAATTTTCTAAGATAGACTACATGTTAGGCCACAAAGCAAGACTTAGCAAATTCAGGAAGACAGATCATACCAAGTTTCTTCTCTGACCACAATGATATCAATCTAGAAATCAATAACAGGAGGAAAAGTAAAAAATTAATAAATACATGGAAATTAAACAGCACTCTCTTACACAACCAATGGACCAAAGAAATAAATGTGAAATAAAAAATTATCTTGAGAAAAACTAAAGTGGAACCATAATACACCAAAAATTATTTGATGCAGCAAAAGTAGTTCTAAGAGAAAAATTCATAGTTAATAATCACCTTGGTAAAATTAAAACTTAAATAACCTAACCTTATCCCTCAAAGAGACAGAAAATAAGGACAAACTGAGTCTAAAGTTAGCAGAAAGATGGAAATAATAAAGATTAGAGCAAAAATAAACAAAACTGAGAATGAGATAGCATTAATAAAACAAATAGTTGGTCATTTCAAAAGATAAATAAAATGAACAAATCTTTAGCTACACTAACCAAGGAAAAACAGAGAAGACCCAAATTAATTTAATATAAATGAAAAAGGAGACATTTGCAAGTGTTACCACAGAAGTACAAAAGCTCATAAGAGTCTACTATATAGACTGCTGCTGCTGCTACTGCTAAGTTGCTTCAGTCGTGTCCAACTCTGCGCAACCCCATAGAAGGCAGCCCACCAGGCTCCCCCGTCCCTGGGATTCTCCAGGCATGAACACTGGAGTGGGTTGCCATTTCCTTCTCCAATGCAGGAAAGTGAAAAGTGAAAGTGAAGTCGCTCAGTCGTGTCCGACTCTTAGTGACCCCATGGACTGTAGCCTACCAGGCTCCTCCGTCCATGGGATTTTCCAGGCAAGAGTACTGGAGTGGGTTGCCATTGCCTTCTATGCAAATAAACTAAATTATATGCAAATAAAAGAAACGGTAAAATTCTTGGAAACATACAGGATTTACAAATACTGAATTAGGAAGGAATAGAAAATCTGATCAGATCAATTATTAGTAAGGAGATTGAATTAGTAATTCAAAATCTTCCAATTAAGAAAAGCCCAAGACCAGATGGCATCACTGGTGAATTTTACAAACATTTAAAGTAGAATTATCATCAGTACTTCTCTTCAATAAAACTGTTTCAGGAGATTGAAGAGGAGGGAACTGCCCCAAAACTATTTCATGAGCCCTGCATTATCCTGATAGCAAATCCATAAAAGGACAATACAAGAAAAGAAAACTATAGGTCAATATCTTGAATAAACATAGATTCATAAATTCTCAATGAAATAGTAGCAAGCGAAATTCAGCACTACATTTAAAGAATCATTCACTATGATCAAATGGGATTTATCCTTGGAATGCAAGTATGCTTTGAAATATGCAAAATGACTGATGTGATTCCTAATATTAACAGAATGAAGGAAAAAGTCATATGATCATTCAATAGATGCAGAAAAAATTTTGACAAAAGTCAGCATCTATTAATGATAAAAAAAGAAACTCTTAACAAATTAAGTATAGAAGGAATATACTTTAACAAATAAAAGCCATATATGTCAGGCCCACAGTCTGTGCAACATTATATTCAATGGTAAACGGTTAAAATCTTTTCCTCTAAGATCAGGAACAAAACAAGAGTGTCAATTCACATCACTCTTACTCAACACAGTACTGGAAATACTATCTAGAGCAATAAAGTAAGGAAAAAGAACAAAACTGTAGGCATACCAATGCAGAGTTCAAACTATACTCCAAGGCTACAGTAATCAAAACAGTATGGGACTGGCACAGAAGCAGACATAGTGGCCAGTGGAATGGAATGGAGAGCCCAGAATAAATTCATGTCAATTAGCCTATGACAAAAGAAGCAAGAGTATACAATGGAGAAAATACAGTCTCTTCAACAAGTGGTATTGGGAAAGCTGGACAGCTACATGTATATCAGTGAAATTAGAACAATCCCTTACACCATATACAAAAGTAAACTAAAAATGGTTTAAAGATCTAAAATATAAGATGTGACACTATAAAACTCCTAGAAGAGAACATAAGCAAACCATTCTTGGATATAAATCACAGTAATATTTTCTACATATGTCTCCCAAGGCAAAATAAATAAAAGTGAAAATAAACAGATGGAACCTAATCCAACTCAAAAGCTCTTGTACAGCAAAGGAAACCATCAAAAAATGGAAAGACAATTGAAGTAATGGGAGAAAATATTTGCAGATGATACAACTGACAAGCTGTAATATCCAAACTATACAAAACTCAATATAGAAAAAAGCCAAATAACCCAATCAAGAAAAAGGGCTGAAGACCTAAATAGACATTTCTCCAAAGAAAACATACAGGTGGCCAAGAGGCATACACAAATTTGCTCAAAAATTTGATTCGTATTTTTCTAATAATATTTTCTTTATTAGAAAAATACAAATCAAAACCAAAATGTGTATCACATCACACTGGTCAGAATGGTTATTATCAAAACGTCTATAAATAGCTTTCTATGATTTTGGCATTAATTCTGGAGTCTGTGGGATTGTAGTTCTTGTTTCTTCTCTTTGCCCTCTGGTGGATGAGGAAAAGAGGCTTGTGCAAGTGTCCTGATGGGAGGGAATGGCTGTGGGGAACACTGGGTCTTGCTCTGGTGGGCAGGGCTGTGCTCAGTAAAACTTTAAACCAACTGTCTGCTGCTGGGCAGGGCTGTGCTCCCCCCTTGTTAGTTATTTGGCCTGAGGTGATGCAGTTCTGGAGTCTACAAGTTCTATGGTAGGGCTATTCGTCACCTCCAAGTGGACATACACCTAGACACATCTCCTAGGACTGCTGCTGCCAGTGCCCCTGTCCTCACAGCAGGTCACTGCCAACCAGTGTCTCTGCAGGAGACCTTCAAACATTCACAGGTAGGTCTGGCTCAGTCTCTTGTGGGGTCACTCTTCCTTTCCTCTAGGTCCTGGTGTGCACAAGGTTTTGTTTGTGCCCTCCAAGAATGGAGTCTCTGTTTCCCCCAGGCCTGTGGAAGTCCTGTAATCAAATCCCACTGGGCTTCAAAGTCAGATTCCCTGGGGATTCCCAGTCCCATTACCAGATCCCCAGGATGGGAAGCTTGATGTGGGGCCCAGAACCTTCAAAACAGGGTGAGAACTTCTTTGGTATTATTGTTCTTCAGTTTGTGGGTTGCCCACCCAGCGGGTATAGGATTTGATTTTATTCATAATTGTGCCCTTCCTACCATCTTGTTGCAGCTTCTCCTTTGTATTTGGATGTAGGGTATCTTTTTTTTGGTGGGCTCCAATATCTTCCTGTCAAAGGTTGTTCAACAGCTACTTTTGATTTCAGTGCTCTCTCAGGAGAAGATGAGTGCATGTCCTTCTACCACCATATTGAACCAATCTCCTGACAAAAGAGGCAAGACTACATAATATTTTGGAAAGACAGTCTTTTCGACAAAAAGTGCTGGAAAAACTGGACAGCCACATCTTAAAAAGTGATATTAAGTCATTCTTTAACCATACACAAAAATAAGCTCAAAATGGATTAAAGATCTAAATGTGAGACTGGACACTATAAAACTCTTACAGGAAAACATTGGCAAAACACTTTCTGACATAAATTGCAGCAATATCTTTCTTGATCCATCTTCCAGAGTAAGGAAAATAAAAGAAAAAAAATGGGACCTACTTAAATCCAAAAGCTTCTGCACAGCAAAGGAAGCAATACAAAAAGCAAAAAGAAAACCCACCGATTGAGGAAATATATTTGCAAATGATGTGACTGATAAGGAGTTAACCTCCAAAATTTGCAAACAGTATATGATGTTTAATAGCATCAAAATAAGCTACCCACTCCCAAAATGGGCTTAAGACCTGAATAGACATTTCTCTGAAGAGGACATACTGATGGCCAATAGACATATGAAAAGATGTTCAACAAAGCTAATTATTAGAGAAATGCAAATCAAAACTACAATGAGATATCACCTCACACCAATCAGAATGGCTATCATTTAAAAAATCCACAAAAAACAAATGCTGGAGAGGGTGTGTAGAGAAGGAAACTCTTCTACACTGTTGGTGGGAGTGTAAATTAGTATAGCCACTATGAAGAACAGTATGGGCATTCCTTAAAAAACTAAAAATAGAGTGACCATATTACACTGCAATCCTACTCCTGGGCATATACTTGGAGAAAAACTTGATCTGAAAGGATACAAGCACCCCAGTGTTTATTGTGTCACTGTTTATCATAGCAAAGACATGGAAGCAACCTAAATGTCAGTTGACAGAGAGAAGGTTAAAGATGTGATATATATATATATATGCACACAATGGAATATTACTTGGCCACGAAAAGAATGAAATATGTCATTTGCAGCAACATGGGTGTCATACGGAGTGAAATAAGACAGACAGAGAAGGAGAAATATATGACATACTTTATATTTGGAATATAAAAAGAAATTATACTAATGAACTTACTTGCAAAACAGAAAGAGACTCAGAGACTTAGAAAATGAACTTATGGTTGCTGAGGGGGAAGGATAGTTAGAGACTTTGGGAAGGTCATGTACACACTGCTATATTTAAAATGGGTAAACACAAAGACCTATTGTATAGCACATGGAACTTGCTCAATGTTAGGTGCCAGCCTGGATGGGAGGGAGGTTTGGGGGAGAATGGATACACATATATGCATGGCTGAGTCCCTTTGCTGTTCTACCTGAAACTGCCACAACATTGTTAATAGGTTATACCCCAACGCAAGATAGTTTAAAGTTTAAAAAAAGTCTATAACTAAATGCTGGAGAGTGTGTGGAGTAAAGGTAACATTTGTGCACTCTTGGTGAGTGAAAGTCACTCAGTCGTGCTCAACTCTTCGAGACTCCATGGACTATACAGTCCATGGAATTCTCCAGGCCAGAATACTGGAGTGGGTAGCCTTTCCCTTCTCCAGGGGATCTTCTCAACCCAGGTATTGAACCCAGGTCTCCTGCATTGCAGGTGGGTTCTTTACTAGCTGAGTCACAAGGGAAGAATGTAAATTGGTGCAGTCACTATGGGAAACAATATAAAAATTTCTTTAAAAGCTAAAAATATAGTTACCATATGATCCAGCAATTCCTACCTTGTGTATACATCTGGAAAAAATAAACTTTAATTCAAAAAGATACATTAACCCCAGAGTTCATAGCAGCACTATTTAGAACAGCCAGGACATGGAAACAACCCAAATGTCCATTGACAAATAATTGACTTAAGAAGACATGCACACACACACACACACACACACACACACACACACACACATACACATGCGATAGAATATGTTTCAGGCATAAAAAAGATTGAAATATTGCCATTGGCAACAGCATGATGGACCTAAGAGTGTTATACTTAATGAAGTAAGTCAGACAGAGATATACAAATACTATATGTATCACTTATATGTGGAATCTAATCTACATATGAATCTATATACAAAACAGTCACAGACATAGATAAGAAATTTATGGCTACCAAATGAGAGAGGGAAAGAAAGAGGGACAAATTAGGAGTATGGGGTTAACAGATACAAACTACCATACTTAAAATAGGTAAGCAACAGTGATTTGCTGTATAGAACAGGGAATTATATTAAACATTTTGTAACAACTAACAATGGAATACAGTATGTCAGAAAAGTGAGTCAACCACTTTGCTATTCACCTGAAACTAATAAAATATTGTAAATCAAGTATACTTCAATAAAAATAAATACAATGACAAAATTAGCAGTACATACACAAATGATGAAAAATGGAAAGCAAATGGATTAGCTTCAGCATTGAAAATGAACAAACTAGGTATGTATTAGTCATTGTTGTGAGAAAATGATGCATGCAAAATGATAAATTTATCTGAATGTAAAAAATAACACAAAAATATTGTGTAGTATTCATGGCTGTGTGTAATAGTGGAAACCCTCTACTCACTTGAATGGTACAAAACAGATTCATGGAAATGATTGTCTAGCAAGGGAGGCAGGCAGATTTGCCATAAGGATAATGGACACTTCATGTTATATTTTAAAAAATAAACAAATATTTGGATGAATTTTTACAAATCCGTCAAGGTCTTGGGAGACAAGGAAATACCAAGAAAGTTCCACCAATTTTAGAAATAACTTCAGACACGCAGATGACACCACCCTTATGGCAGAAAGTGAAGAGGAACTAAAGAGCCTCTTGATGAAAGTGAAAGAGAATAATGAAAAAGTTGGCTTAAAGCTCAACATTCAGAAAACGAAGATCATGGCATCTGGTTCCATCACTTCATGGGAAATAGATGGGGAAACAGAGGAAACAGTGACAGACTGTATCTTCTTGGGCTCCAAAATCACTGCAGATGGTGACTGAACCCATGAAATTAAGAGACACTTACTCCTTGGATCAAAAGTTATGACCAACCTAGATAGCATATTAAAAAGCAGAGACATTGCTTTGCCAACAAAAGTCTGTCTAGTCAAGGCTATGGTTTTTCCAGTAGTCATGTATGGATGTGAGAGTTGGACTATAAAGAAAGTTGAGCGCCAAAGAATTGATACTTTTGAACTGTGGTGTTAGAGAAGACTCTTGAGAGTCCCTTGGAGAGCAAGGAGATCCAATCAGTCCATCCTAAAGGAGATCACTCCTGAATATTCATTGGAAGGACTGATGTTGAAACTGAAACTCCAATACTTTGGCCACCTGATGCAAAGAATTGACTCGTTTGAAAAGACCCTGATTCTGGGAAAGATTGAAGATGGTAGGAGAAGGGGATGACAGAGGATGAGATGGTTGGATGGCATCACTGACTCAATGGACATGAGTTTGAGTAAAGTCCAGGAGCTTGTGATGGACAGGGAGGCCTGATTTGCTGCAGTCCATTGGGTTGCAAAGAGTCAGACACGACTGAGTGACTGAACTGAACTGAAACAGACATGCTGACTGACTCTAATATAATGTCCTGGATTGGATCATCAAATCAAAGAGACATTAATTAAAAAATCAAAATAATGTTTGTAGTTTAATTGATAGTATTACACAAATGTTAATTTATTAATTTTGATAAATGTATTATAACTATAAAGTGCTGACATTAAAAGGAAGCTGGTTGAAGAGCATACTGGTAATCTTTAAACAATCATCTTTGAGACTCTTCTATAAATCTAAAATTATTTCAAATAAAAAAGAAAAAGTAGAGATATAAAAGACAAACAATACATGGTATAAGTTTGAACTATGATCTGTACAGTGAGTTCTGTATGCAACAAATAGAGAGTGTTCATTCTTTTTGAGCCCACAGATAATATTCATAAAAGCCAATATGTATTAAGCCATAAATAAAGCCTCAGAATATTTCAAAGGCCACTATCATGCAGACTATTTTCTGATGATTGTTCAATGCAGTTAGAAATTTATAACAAATGAATAGTGAAAAATCATATGTGTTGCTTTACTAAATTCCATATTAATAAATATTTATAACTATGATAATGCAAACAATGTCTTTCAAAAATTTATCATAGATCAATCAGTGTTTGGAGGAAAATAGGCAGCTTTAAATAAATATACTGATCAGTATAGAAAACATAAATTATATAAACATTCTACCCAGGAAGTTGGAAAAGAGGGATGGGGCAAACCCAAAGGAGAATATAATAAAAATCAAGATAGAAGTAAATGAAATGTAGAATAAAAGAGAAAGAAGTAAGAGCAAGTTATAATTCTTTAAAAATAATAATCATATAGATGGATCTCTGGTGAAAATTACTAATATAAAGAAAATAGGAAAATAAAATATACAATGAGAAAGAGAAAATAACTTTTGACACAACAGAGACACTTTATTATTTAATAAAGTATCATGAAGGAATAAATGCCCAAAATTTGATAATATGAATGAAATAGATAAAGTTCTAGAAAAATATTAAATGCAAAAATTGACTTAAAAATAATTTTAATTGATCAATAGATATTAAAGAAATTGCTATGTTAATAAAAAACCACCCTATTCCTATAATACCGTTTTAGGTGGCTTTAAAAATGAGTTCCACCAAACTTTTAAGGTACAGTTTATTCCCTTATTCAAGTGTTTCCATAAAAGAAAATGAATGGAAGCTGAGAGTTCCATTTTATGAAGCCAGTGTAATCTTGATTTCAAAACCAAATAAGGACAACATATGCTTTAAAAATTGTAGAATCATTTCTGTTAGGAATTTAAATGCAAAATCTTGAATAAAATGTAATTTTAAATTCAATACTGAATTCGAAAAAAATTCACCTTAATCAGAGGGTTTATCACAGAAATGCAAGCACTGTTCAACATCAGAAAATTTATCACTATCATTCACCATAAAAATAAACCTAAATGACAACAAATTTGCATGAATGATTAAAACAAATTTTTATATAAAGTTCAATGTATGTTTATAGAAAAAAATCTCTGTGTGCTAAGTCACTTCAGTTTTGTCCAGCTCCTTTTGACCCTATGGACTGTAGCTGACCAGGCTCCTCTGTCCATGGGATTCTCCAGTCAAGGATACCGGAGTGAGTTGCCTTGCACTCCTCCAGGAGGATCGTCCCAACCTTGGGATCTAGCCTATGTTTCCTGTGTCTCCTGCATTGGCAAGTGAGTTCTTTACCACTAGCGCCACCTGGGAACAAACCAAGAACAGAACTCAACTTATTTAACTTGAGAAAGGTTCTGGGACAAACACCTACAGCAAGTATTTCACTCGTAACGGAGAAACTGCCATTAATATTAAAAACTGGATAAAGATGCCTACTTTCATCTGCTACTGTTTAAAGTAAGCTTGAGACTTTGGCCAGCATGGGAGGAAAATAAAAATAAATGCACTGGAAAAGGATTAGAAAGAACTAGATAAAACTCTTACTATGTGCAGATTGTAGTCTACCCAGGAAAGTAAAAAGAATAACAAAGGATTAGGTGAGTTCATCAGAGTGGCCAGATAGAAGAAAATTTGTAGAAGTCAAGAGCATGTCTCCTCATCAGTAATAATTAATAAGAAAATATAATAAGAAGCAAGAGATCATACATAATAGTACCAAAAATACAAAATTTTGAGGAAACAACATAATTAAAATGTATAATATATCTGTGGAGAAAATTTTTCTGAACTACAAGTTCATAGCAGTTTTTTTCTCCCAGTTTAATTGAAACATACACTATAAAATGATTACCATAAGTTTAATGAACATTCATCACCTCTTACAGATACAAAGTCAAAGAAATAGAAAAAATTTTTTTCCTTATGATGAGAACTCTTAGGATTTATTCTCTCAACAACTTTCATATGTAACCCACAGCAGTGTTAAGTATCTTTATCACATTGTACACTCAGTTCAGTTCAGTTCAGTTGCTCAGTCATGTCCAACTCTTTGCGACCTAATGAATCACAGCATGCCAGGCCTCCCTGTCCATCACCAACTCCCGGAGTTTACTCAGACTGACGTCCATCGAGTCCGTGATGCCATCCAGCCATCTCATCCTCTATCATCCCCTTCTCCTCCTGCCCCCAATCCCTCCCAGCATCAGAGTCTTTTCCAATGAGTCAACTCTTCGCATGAGGTGGCCAAAGTACTGGAGTTTCAGCTTTAGCATCATTCCTTCCAAAGAAATCCCAGGGCTGATCTCCTTCAGAATGGACTGGTTGGATCTCCTTGCAGTCCAAGGGACTCTCAAGAGTCTTCTCCAACATCACAGTTCAAAAGCATAAATTCTTTGGGGCTCAGCCTTCTTCACAGTCCAACTCTCACATCCATGCATGACCACAGGAAAAACCATAGCCTTGGAGTTGTATTTATCTGATACCTGGAAATTTGTACCTTTGGACTACCTTCAAATTTCTTTGCTGTCCCTGGATTGTATCCTTTGCTGTAATAAATCTTCACTGTGAATACAAAAAAAATTCCCCCTCCCCCTACCACTCAGCCTCTGGTAGCCACAAATCCATCTCTTTTTTATATGGATTTGATTACTTGCTTGCTTTTAAATTATAATTGACCCAAAAAGCTATTTTTGCTCCTGGAATACAAACTAATGATTTCATATTTCTCAAATATAATTTGAAATGAGCATTAATTTAAAAACATTCATCATGGTAAGTCTAGTTGTCATCTGTCATTACATAATTATTGGCTATATTCCCTTCACCATGCATTTAGTACTTATGATTAATTTATTTGTGTATGCTTGTGCACTTAGTCACTCAGTCATGCCCAACTCTTTGAGACCCTATGGACTCTAGCCTACCAGGCTCCTCTGTCCATGGGATTCTCCAGGCAAGGATGCTGGAGGGGGTTGCCCTTTCCTTCTCCAGGGAATCTTTCTAACCCAGGAGAAGGGTCAGAGCTTTCTGGATCAAACCCCGCATCTCTTATGTCTCCTGCATTGACAGGCAGATTCTTTACCACTGAGCCACCTGGAAAGCTCAGGGAATTTATTTGTAACTGAAAGTTAATCACCCTTACCTATTTTTCTCCTCCCCCACTCACACTCTTGAAACCAACAGTTTGTTTTCTGTATTTATGACTTTATTTCTGTTATTATGTTTGTTCATTTGTTTTGTTTTTAAGAATACATATATAAGTTAGATCATGCAGTATTTATTTTTATCTGACTTATTTCACTTAGCATAATATCTTCTGTGTCCATCATTGTTGGAGTTTCAGCCTCAGCATCAATCTTTCCAATGAATATTCAAGACTGATTTCCTTTAGGATGGAGTGGTTTGATATCCTTGCAGTCCAAGGGATTCTCAAGAGTCTTCTCCAACACCACAGTTCAATAGCATCAATTCTTCGGCTCTCAGCTTTCTTCATGGTCCAACTCTCACATCCATACATGCTTACTTGAAAAACCATAGCTTTGACTAGATAGACCTTTGTCGGCACAGTAATATCCCTGCTTTTTATTATGCTATCGAGGTTTGTCATAGCTTTTCTTTCAAGAGAAAGCGTCTTTTAATTTCATGGCTGCAGTCACCATCTGCAGTGATTTTGGAGCCCAAGAAGAAACAGTCTGTCACTGTTTTCATTGCTTCCCCATCTATTTGCCATGAAGTGATGGGACCAGATGCCATGATCTTCGTTTTTTGAATGTTGAGTTTTAAGTCAGCTTTTTCACTCTCCTCTTTTACTTGCAACTAAAGAGTTGCTCTTTAGTTCCTCTTCTCTTTCTGCCATACGGGTGGTGCCATTTGCATATCTAAGGTTATTGATATTTCTCCCAGAAATCTTTACTCCAACTTGTACTTCATTCAGCCTCGCATTTTGCATGATGTACTCTGCATATAAGTTAAATAAGCAAGGTGACAACATACAGCCAAGACGTACTCCTTTTCCAATTTGAAACTGGTCCATTGTTCCATGTCCAGTACTAACTGTTGCTTCTTGACCTGCATACAGATTTCTTGGGAGTCAGGTAAGGTCGTATGGTATTCCCATCTCTTTAAGAATATTCCAGTTTGTCGTGATCCACACAGTCAAAGGCTTTGGCATAGTCAGGAAAGTAGAAGTAGGTGTTTTTCTGGAACTCTCTTGTTTTCTCTAAGATCCAGCTGCTGTTGGCAATTTGATCTCTGATTCCTCTGCCTTTTTTAAATCCAGCTTGAACATTGAGAAGTTCTTGGTTCATGTACTGTTGAAGCCTAGCTTGGAGAATTTTGAGGATTACTTTGCTAGCATGTGACATGAGTGCAATTGTATAATAGTTTAAACATTCTTTGGCATTGCCTTTCTTTGGGATTGGAATGAAAACTGATCTTTTCCAGTCTGATAGTCTCTGATGAGTTTTCCAAATTTGCTGGCATATTAAGTGCAGCACTTTCACAGCATCACCTTTTAGGATTTGAAATAGCTCAACTGGAATTCCATCACCTCCACTAGCTTTGTTCATAGTGATGCTTCCTAAAGCCCACTTGACTTCACAGTCCAAGATGTCTGGCTCTAGGTGAGTGACCACACCATGATGATTATCTGAGTTGTGAAGCTCTTTTTTGTACAGTTCTCCTGTGTATTCTTGCCATCTCTTCTTAATATCTTCTGCTTCTGTTAGGTCCATACCATTTCTGTCCTTTATTGTGCCCATCTTTGCTTGAAATATTTCCATGATATCTCTGATTTTCTTGAAGAGATCTCTAGTATTTCCAATTCTAGTGTTTTCCTCTATTTCTTTGCATTGATCACTTAAGAAGGCTTTCTTATCTCTCCTTTCTATTCTTCAGAACTCTGTATTCAGATGGGCATATTATTTTCTTAATTGATTTATTTTTTGTTGAAGGACGACTCCTTTACAGAATTTTGTTGTTTTCTGTCAAATCTCAACGTAAATCAGCCATAGGTATACATACATATATCCCCTACCTTTTGAACCTCCCTCCCATCTGCCTCCCCATCCCACCCTTCTAGGTTGATACAGAGCCCCTGTTTGAGTTTCCTGAGCCATACAGCAAATTCCTATTGACTATCTATTTTACATATGGTGATGTAAGTTTCCGTGGTTTCAATGTGTCTGCCCTCTGATGCCCTCTCACAACACCTACCGCCTTACTTGGGTTTCTCTTACCTTGGACGTTGGGTATCTCTTCACGGCTGCTTCAGCAAAGTGCAGCCACGGCTCCTTACCTTGGACGAGGTGTATCTCCTCACCACCGCCCCTCCTGACCTTGAGCGTGGAGTAGCTCCTCTCAGCCCTCCTGTGCCTGCGCAGCCACCTTTGGAAGGGATGATGCTAAAGCTGAAACTCTAGTACTTTGCCTACCTCATGTGAAGAGTTGACTCATTGGAAAAGATGTTGATGCTGGGAGGGATTTGGGGCAGAAGGCGAAGGGGAAGACAGAGAATGAGATGGCTGGATGGCATCACCAACTCGATGGACATGAGTTTGAGTGAACTCCGGGAGTTGGTATTGGACAGGGAGGCCTGGCGTGCTGCGATTCATGGGGTCGCAAAGAGTCGGACATGACTGAGCGACTGAACTGAACTGAATGTAAGTTTCCATGTTACTCTTCCCATTCTTCTCATCTTCCCCTCCCCTCTCCCCATGTCCATAATTTTATTTCCTATGTCTGTTTCTCCATTGCTTCCCTATAAACAAACTCTTCAGTACCCTTTTCTAGGTTCCATATATATGCCTTAGAGTACAATATTTATTTTTCTCTTTCTGACTTACTTCACTCTGTATAATAGGTTCTAGGTTCATTCACCTCATTAGTACTGACTCAAATGTGTTCCTGTTTATGGCTGAGTAATATTCCATTGTGTATATGTACCATAATTTCTTTATCCATTCATCTGTCAATGGACATCTAGGTTGCCCCTTCATAGAATGAGTTTGGAAGTTTACCTTCCTCTGCAAATTTCTAGAATAGTTTGAGTAAGATAGGTGTTAGCTCTTTTCTAAATTTGTGGTAGAATTCAGCTGTGAAGCCGTCTGTTCCTGGGCTTTTGTTTGCTGGAAGATTTCTGATTACAGTTTCAATATCTGTACTTGTGATGGGTCTATTAAGATTTTCTATTTCTTCCTGGTTCAGTTTTGGAAAGTTGTGCTTTTCTAAGAATTTGTCATTTCTTCCAAATTGTCCATTTTATTGGCATATAGTTGTTGATAGTAGTTTCTTATCATCCTTTGTATTTCTGCATTGTCTGTTGTGATCTCTCCATTTTCATTTCTAATTTTGTTGATTTGATTATTCTTCCTTTGTTTCCTGATGAGTCTGACTAATGGTTTGTCAATTTTATTTATCTTCTCAAAGAACCAGCTTTGGGCTTTGTTGATTTTTGCTATGGTTTCAATTATTCGTTTGCATTTATTTCTGCCCTAATTTTTAAGATTTCTTTCCTTCTACTAACCCCAGAGTTCTTCATTTCTTCCTTTTCTAGTTGCTTTAGGTGTAGAGTTAGGTTCTTTATTTGACTTTTTTCTTGTTTCTTGAGGTAAGCCTCTATTGCTATGACACTTCCCCTTAGCACTGCTTTTACAGTGTCCCATAGATTTTGGGTTCTTGTGTTTTCATTTTCATTCATTTCTATGCATATTTTGATTTCTTCTTTGATTTCTTCTGTGATTTGTAGGTTATTCAGCAGCGTGTTGTTTAGCCTCCATATGTTGGAATTTTTAATAGATTTTTTTCCTGTAATTGACATCTAATCTTACTGCATTGTGGACAGAAAAGAGCTAATCAATGAATACAGTAGTGTGGCAGGATATAAAATTAACACACAGAAATCCCTTGCATTCCTATACACTAACAATGGGAAAACAGAAAGAGAAATTAAGGAAACAATTCCATTCACCACTGCAATGAAAGGAATAAAATACTTAGGAATAAATCCACCTAAATAAACAAAAGGCCTATGTATAGAAAACCATAAAACACTGATAAAAGAAATCAAAGAGGACACAAATAGATGGAGAAATATACCATGTTCATGGATTGGAAGAATCGATATAGTGAATATGAGTATACTACCCAAAGCAATCGATAGATTCACTGCAATCCTTATCAAGCTACCAATGCTATTTTTCAAAGAACTAGAACAAATAATTTCACAATTTGTATGGAAATACAAAAAACTCAAATAGCCAAAGCAAACTAGAGAAAGAAGAATGGAATTGGAGAAATCAACCTGCCTGACTTCAGGCTCTACTACAAAGCCACAGTCATCAAGACAGTATGGTACTGGCACAAAGACAGAAATATAGATCAATGGAACAAAATAGAAAGCCCAGAGATAAACCCACGCACCTATGGACACCTTATCTTTGACAAAAGAGGCAACAATATACAATGGAAAAAGACCATCTCTTTAACAAGTGGTGCTGGGAAAACTGGTCAACCACTTGTAAAAGAATGAAACTAGAACACTTTCTAACACCATACACAAACATAAACTCAAAATGGATTGAAGATCTAAATGTAAGACCAGAAATTATAAAACTCCTAGAGGAAAACATAGGCAAAACAGCCTCTGACATAAATCAAAGCAGGATCCTCTATGACCAACCTCTCAGTGTATTGGAAATAAATGCAAAATAAACAAATAGGACCTAATTAAACTTAAAAGCTTTTGAACAACAAAGGAAACTCTAAGCATGGTGAAAAGACAGCCTTCAGAATGGGAGAAAATAATAGCAAAGGAAGCAACTGACAAAAAATTAATCTCAAAAATATACAAGCAACTCCTGCAGCTCTATTCCAGAAAAATAAATGACCCAATCAAAAAATGGGCCAAAGAACTAAATAGACATTTCTCCAAAGAAGACATACAGATGGCTAACAAACATATGAAAAGATGCTCAACATCACTCATTATCAGAGATGCAAATCAAAACCACAGTGAGGTACCATCTCACGCCAGCCAGAAAGGCCACTATCCAAAAATCTACAAGCAATAAATGCTGGAGAGGGTGTGGAGAAAAGGGAACCCTCTTACACTGTTGGTGGGAATGCAATCTAGTACAGCCGCTGTGGAGAACAGTGTGGAGATTCCTTGAAAAACTGGAACTAGAACTGCCATATGACCCAGCAATCCCACTGCTGGGCATACACACTGAGGAAACCAGAATTGAAAGAGACGCATGTACCCCAATGTTCATCACAGCACTGTTTACAATAGCCCAGACATGGAAGAACCTAGATGTCCTTTGGCAGAAGAATGGATAAGAAAGCTGTGGTACATATACACAATGGAATATTATTCAGGTATTAAAAAGAATGCATTTGAATCAGTTCTAATGAGGTGGATGAAACTGGAGCCTATTATACAGAGTGAAGTTAGTCAGAAAGAAAAACACAAATACAGTATATTAACACATATATATGAAATTTAGAAAGATGTTAACTATGACCTTATATGTGAGACTGCAGAAGAGACACAGATGTAAAGAACATACTTTTGGACGCTGTGGGAGAAGGCAAGGGTGGGATGATTTGAGAAAATATCATTGAAACATGTATATTATCATATGTGAAACAAATCACCAGTCCAGGTTCCATGCATGAGACAGCATACTCAGGGCTGGTGCACTGGGATGACCCTGAGGGATGAGATGGGGAGATAAGTGGGAGGGAGGGTCAGGATGGGGAGCATATGTATACCCATGGCTAATTCATATGAATGTATTGCAAAAACCACCACAATATAGTAAAGTAATTAGCCTCCAATTAAAATAAATTTTAAAAAAGAAAAAAAAACTAACAAATCATAGAATTATTCACCTGAAAGAGATAATTCATCTACTTTGGATTTCTCTCAAGTAATTGCTATGTGCTAGAGCTGTAGTTCCCAAAATATGGGCCAATTTTGGCCAATATGTTCCCAATTTTATGGGCCAGTATTGTCCCACGGTACTATGGTGCCTTCAGAATTTTAAATTTTTCAGGGGAACACAATGTATTTATCAGATGGTGAACGAACTTAAGGTGCTTCACATTTCAGCCTTAGACCACGCTACTCTTTCAAATGATTTCAAATGATTTCATATTTTTGCAAAGTTGAGTTTCAGATGATTACTGTGAAGAAAGCAAGTAAAAAATGAATGTCCTTGTGGGACCTGAAATTAAGGAGGCAATGTTTCAGCAAGAACACATATTTTGTTAGAAAGTAATCATGGTTATTTACAAATATAATAAAACTGTTCATTTTTTTATTCCAAAAAAAAGAATGAAGATTCCACAAGTGGTTTGTTATGTCATTGAGTGAGAACCAAATAAATACCCAAAAATTAGAAACCCAAGAGGAACAGGAGACAAATGGCAGTTACAAAATCAGGCAAATAATAATTAAAATAATGGAATATATACATATATATCTATATATATACACCCATTGGCAAAGTCAAAACAGTTCAACAAAATAAAGTACAGTAAATTGACCTGGTGAACAAAGGAAATAAAAAATTATATTTACCAGTTAAGAGCAAAACTAAAGCACAAACTGGAAAACAAAACTAAAGCAACATGCCAAGTGAGGAATAAGGCAATGAAAACAAAACTAACAAATATGTTTAGAGGAAAGGAAAGAAAAGAAAGAATAGATATGCAAAGTTAAATAGAGGTAGATGAAGAAGAGTCATATACATTAAAGATGTAAGGGAAAAAGAACATTAGAAAAGGCAAACAAAAGAATAAATATGAAAAAATAATAATAGGTTTAAAAAGTTAAAATTATAGAAAAAAAAAAAAAAAGGAAAACTTCACAGAACTGCAAAAGCCCAAAGTAGAGGCAGAGGTTTATAACAACAATAAAAATGTGACTAAGAAAAAAAAAATCTCAAAAGCTTAATTAGATTTCATAATGCCAGTATAATCAACAAATACAACAGAGGGGGAGAAAGGGGGTGGGGAGAAAAATGCAAAAGAATCTACAGAACAAGTCAAAACATAAGAATAATAAGTGTTTTTCTTGAGTCACTGCTGTCAGTGTCCTTTCCCTTGCTGGGAGTCACAGTCCACCTCACCTTCCTAGGATGCTGTCCCACACTGTGCTGATCTCTGGACCTGCTATGGAAGCAGCTCAGATTCTAATCTGGTCCTACGCCTGTGTTTTCTTGCCTCCAATGTCCATAGCTGTCAGAACGACTGCGTTTTCTATTGCCGAGAGCTCTCAGCGTCATTTTATATATTCCATAGACACAGAGTCTGCTTAGTTGATCCTGTGGAGTTAATCTGCAGCTTGTACCAGCTGGTGGAAAGGTTTGGGGTCTTCTTCCTTAGCCACACTGCTCCCTGTGTTTCAATTGTGGTTTTATTTCCACCTCTGCATGTGGTCCATAGCAGTTTGCTCCTGAGGCTGCCCTGGAGAACTTGGGTCTGCCCCTGTGAGGGCCAGGTGTGGAGCTGGCACAGCTGCTTTAGTCACAGGGGTTTTGGCAGCACCAGTTACTCAGGGGAGATGGAGACTAGGGCAGCAGGAAATATGGTGCTCTAGAAGGGTATGGCAACCAGTATTGGACAATATGCTCCAGTATTCTTGCCTGGAGAATGCCCCCTTCCCTGACAGAAAAGCCTGGCAGGTCACAGTCTACAGGGTTGCAAAGAGTTGGACACAACTGAAGGGACCCTGCATGTATAGACATAACACTTTTTTTGTCTGTGGTGGCTCTGCTCCATTGACAGTTGAGCATGGAGGTAGTGCAGCAGCTTGGCTTGTGGGGACCCTGGTGGTGACAAGTGTGCAGGAACACAGACTGTCTCAGCCACAGGAATTATGACCCTATCAGAATCTTTTTTTGAGCCTCTTGTAGCTGGCAATCAGAGCGCCTCTTTGGCCAGTCTTTTCCATAGCTCTGCCCATTCAGGCAAGGGCTCCCTTGCCTGGATCCGTCTCTGTTGTTCGGTGCATTCGGCACATAGAGGTGCCCCCCTGGCTGGGGTCTTCCTCTGTAGATTGGCATGTCAGGCACTTAAAGGGGCACTTTGGGTTGGGTCCTACTCTGTAGTTCAGTGCATCAGGTGTTTGATGAGCCAGCCTCTCTATTGTTCAGCTGCTGAAGCTGGCGAGTGTGGAGAGAGACTATGGTGATGGCTCCACCCCCTACACTTGACTCAGCAGTATCGCCTTGCTTCCATGACTGCCTGGCTTTTCTCCACAGACATTTCCCATCACAATCTCCTCCCTCACATCCCCTTGATCTGTCTCTCCACAGTCAACAGCAGCCCTCACCCTGGGATTGCTCCACAATCCCTAAACTTCAGCTCCCAGCTGCTGTGCCTTCTAGGGGACCTGCGTCCCTGTCTGGGGTATATATGGCTGTGACAAGGACTGTCTAATTCTCATTCCATTTAGGCTGTGTCACTCAGCTGTGTCACTCTGAGCCTTAAATGTTTCTCTTCTGACTCAGACAATTGCCTGAATGTGGGGATTGGACCCCTGCTTAAGCTCCCCCACCTGCAGAGGGCAGGTCCAGTCCTATTAACACTCCGGTTTTTCCCCCTAGTTCCTTTATCCTACCGAGTTTTGCATGGTTCTATGTATTCTTTTTGGAAAAGGCAATGGCAACCCACTCCAGTACTCTTGTCTGGAAAATCCCGTGGGCGGGGGAGCCTGGTAGGCTGCAGTCCATGGGGTTGCGAAGAGTTGGACACAACTGAGTGACTTCACTTTCACTTTCATACATTGGAGAAGGAATTGGCAACCCACTCCAGTGTTCTTGCCTGGAGAATCCCAGGGACAGTGGAGTCTAGTGGGCTGCCATCTATGGGGTCGCACAGAGTCGGACATGACTGAAGCGACTTAGCAGCAGTAGCAGTCGACTTAGTGACCCCATGGACTGCAGCCTACCAGGCTCCTCTGTCTGCGGGATTTTCCAGGGAAGAGTACTGGAGTGGGGTGCCATTGCCTTCTCTGATCCCAGCCTGCTTGGTCATCACAAAGCACCAAGCTGAGTCCCCTGTGCTATACAGCTGCTTCCTGCTAGCTATCTATTTTACACATTGTAGTGTATATATGTCAATGCTACTCTCTCAATTTGTCTCACCCTCTCCTTCCCCCACAGCTGAGTTCACAAGTGGAGTCTCTATGTCTGTGTCTCTATTCCTGCCCTGAAAACAGGTTCATCAGTATCATTTTCTAGATTTCATATATATGTGTGCATTAATATATGATATTTGTTTTTTCTCTTTCTGACTTCCTTCAGTCTGTATAATAGGCTCTAGGTTCATCCACCTCACTACAAATGACTCAAATTCATTCCTTTTTATGGCTGAGTACACATATCAAATTTCTTTATCCATTCATCTGTTGATGGACATCTAGGTTGCTTCCATATACTGGCTGTTGTAAATAGTGCTTCCATAAACATTAGGGTACATGTATCTTTTTAAATTATATCCTCAACACCTTTCTCTCTTTTCTTCTTCTAGGGTCCCTACAATGAGAATGTTGGCGTGTTTTTGTTGTCTTAGAGGTCCCTTAAACTGTTCTCATTTTTAAAATTTACTTTTATTTTTGCCCTTATGTTCAGTGATTTCTTTTCTTCTGTGTTCCAGATCACTTATACCTTCTTTTGCTTTTATACCTTCTTGTTTGCTATTATTTACTTTTTTTAGTTTTTGTATTTTTTTAATTTAAATTTATTTATTTTCATCAGAGGCAAATTACTTTACAATATTCTATTGGTTTTGCCATACATCAACATGAATCTGCCACGTGTACACGTGTTCCCAATCCTGAACCACCCTCCCACCTTCTCCCCGTACCATCCCTCTGGGTCATCCCAGTGCACCAGCCCCAAGCATCCTATATCCTGCATCAAACCTGGACTGGCAATTCGTTTCTTACGTGATATTATAAATGTTTCAATGCCATTCTCTGAAATCATCCCACCCTCGCCCTCTCCGACAGAGTCCAAAAGACCCTTCTATACATCTGTGTCTCTTTTGCTGTCTCACATACAGGGTTATCATTACCTCTTTCTGAATTCCATATATATGCATTAGTATACTGTATTGCTGTTTTTCTTTCTGGCTTACTTCACTCTGTATAATAGGCTCCAGTTTCATCCACCTCATTAGAACTGATTCAAATGTATTCTTTTTAATGGCTGAGTAATACTCCATTGTGTATATGTACCACAGCTTTCTTATCCATTCATCTGCATATGGACATCTAGGTTGCTTCGATGTCCTGACTATTATGAACAGTGCTGTGATGAACATTGGGGTACACGTGTCTCTTTCAATTCTGGTTTCCTCGGTGTGTATGCCCAACAGTGGGATTGCTGGGTCATAAGGCAGTTCTAGTTCCAGTTTTTCAAGGAATCTCCACACTGTTCTCCATAGTGGCTGTACTAGCTTGCATTCCCACCAACAGTGTAAGAGGGTTCCCTTTTCTCCACACCCTCTCTAGAATTTATTGCTTGCAGACTTTTGGACAGCAGCCATTCTGACTGGTGTGAAATGGTACCTCATTGTGGTTTTGATTTGCATTTCTCTGATAATGAGTGCTGTTCAGCATCTTTTCATGTGTCTGTTAGCCATCTGTATGTCTTCTTTGGAGAAATGTCTGTTTAGTTCTTTGGTCCATTTTTTAATTGGGTCGTTTATTTTTCTGGAATTGAGCTGCAGGAGTTGCTTGTATATTTTTGATATTAACTCTTTGTCAGTTGCTTCCTTTGCTATTATTTTCTCCCATTTTGAAGGCAGTCTTTTCACCTTGCTTAGAGTTTCCTTTGTTGTGCAGAAGCTTTTAATTTTAATTATATCCCATTTGTTTATTTTTGCTTTTATTTCCAATATTCTGGGAAATGGGTCATAGAGGATCCTGCTGTGATTTATGTCAGAGAGTGTTTTGCCTATGTTCTCCTCTAGGAGTTGTAGAGTTTCTGGTCTTACATTTAGATCTTTAATCCATTTTGAGTTTATTTCTGTGTGTGGTGTTAGAAAGTGTTCTAGTTTCATTCTTTTACAAGTGGTTGACCAGTTTTCCCAGCATCACTTGTTAAAGAGATTCTCTTTTCTCCATTGTATATTCTTGCCTCCTTTGTCAAAGATAAGGTGTCTATAGGTGCATGGATTTATCTCTGGGCTTTCTATTTTGTTCCATTCATCTATATTTCTGTCTTTGTGAGTACCATACTGTCTTGATGACTGAGGCTTTGTAGTAGAGCCTGAAGTCAGGTAGGTTGATCCTCCAGTTCCATTCTTCTTTCTCAAGATTGCTTTGGCTATTCGAGGTTTTTTGTATTTCCATACAAATTGTGAAATTATTTGTTCTAGCTCTGTGAAAAATACTGCTGGTAGCTTGATAGGGATTGCATTGAATCTATAGATTGCTTTTTGTAGTATATTCATTTTCACTATATCTTAATTACTTCTAGTGTGTTTTTCATTTCAGCTATCGTATTCTTCAGTTCTTACTGGTTCTTTTTTATATTGTCTAGATTCTTATCAAAATTCTTACTGTGTTAATTGTGACCCTTTTTCATTGTTTAGTTAAGCAGTTATTGTTATTGCTTTGAATTCTTTATCTGATAAATTATTTGTCTGTTTCATTCATTGTTTTTTCAGCTTTTTTTTAATTTTTATTTTTACTTTATTTTACTTTACAATTCTGTATTGGTTTCTTTTTATTTTTATTTTTACTTTATTTTACTTTACAATACTGTATTGGTTTTGCCATACATTGACATGAATCCACCACGGGTGTACATGTATTCCCAAACATAAACCCCCCTCCCACCTCCCTCCCCATAACATCTCTCTGGGTCATCCCTGTGCACCAGCCCCAAGCATCCTGTATCCTGCATGGGATATAGACTGGCGATTCATTTCTTACATGATAGTATACGTGTTTCAATGCCATTCTCCCAAATCATCCCACCCTCTCCCTCTCCCTCAGAGTCCAAAAGTCCGCTCTACACATCTATGTCTCTTTTGCTGTCTTGCGTACAGGGTCATCATTGCCATCTTTCTAAATTCCATATATATGTGTTAGTATACTTTATTGGTGTTTTTCTTTCTGGCTTACTTCAGTCTGTATAGCAGGCTCCAGTTTCATTCATCTCATTAGAACTGATTCAAATGTATTCTTTTTAATGGCTGAGTAATACTCCATTGTGTATATGTACCACAGCACACAAAAATAAACTCAAAATGGATTAAAGATCTAAATGTAAGACCAGAAACTATAAAACTCCTAGAGGAGAACATAGGCAAAACACTCTCAGACATAAATCACAGCAGGATCCTCTGTGATCCACCTCCCAGAATTCTGGAAATAAAAGCAAAAATAAACAAATGGGATATAATTAAAATTAAAAGCTTCTGCACAATAAAGGAAACTCTAAGCAAGGTGAAAAGACAGCCTTCAGAATGGGAGAAAATAATAGCAAATGAAGCAACTGACAAACAATTAATCTCAAAAATATACAAGCAACTTATGCAGCTCAATTCCAGAAAAATAAACGACCCAATCAAAAAATGGGCCAAAGAACTAAATAGACATTTCTCCAAAGAAGACATACAGATGGCTAACAAACACATGAAAAGATGCTAAACATCACTCATTATTAGAGACATGCAAATCAAAACCACAATGAGGTACCACTTCACACCAGTCAGAATGTCTGTGATCCAAAAGTCTGCAAACAATAAATGCTGGAGAGGATGTGGAGAAAAGGGAACCCTCTTACACTGTCTGTTGGTGGGAATGCAAACTAGTACAGCCACTATGGAGAACAGTGTGGAGATTCCTTCAAAAGTTGAAAATAGAACTGCCTTATGACCCAGCAATCCCACTGCTGGGCATACACACTGAGGAAACCAGAATTGAAAGAGAAACATGTACCCCAATGTTCATCGCAGCACTGTTTATAATAGCCAGGACATGGAAACAACCTAGATGTCCATCAGCAGATGAATGGATAAGAAAGCTGTGGTACATATACACAATGGATTATTACTCAGCCATTAAAAAGAATACATTTGTTTTTTTCAGCTTTTTCAACAAATTCCATCTTCTCATTTTGTCATTTTCTCAATTTTCTTAACTTTCTCTTTTTCCATGAAATTAGGTGAAATACTTACCTATCCTTGCCTTAAAGTGTTGTCCTTTTATGGGAGCATTCCCGTATAGTCTCTTTTTTTTCCTAGTGCCTTTAGTGGGGGAACTGGATCTAAGTGAGCATGAGTTACATCTTTCCCTATGGTATACTAGCAGCTATCACCTTGGTAGGAGTTGGGTTTGACAGTAAAGGAACTAGAGAAAAGAAAAAGTTATGACCAACCTAGACAGCATATTGAAAAGCCAAGACATTACTTTGCCAACAAAAGTCCGTCTAGTCAAGGCTATGGTTTTTCCAGCAGTCATGTATGGATGAGAGAGTTGGACTGTGAAGAAGGCTGAGTGCTGAAGAATTGATGCTTTTGAACTGTGGTGTTGGAGAAGACTCTTGCAAGTCCCTTGGACTGCAAGGAGATCCAACCAGTCCATTCTGAAGGAGATCAACCCTGGGATTTCTTTGGAAGGAATGATGCTAAAGCTGATACTCCAGTACTTTGCCACCTCATGCAAAGAGCTGACTCATTGGAAAAGACTCTGATGCTCGGAGGGATTGGAGGCAGGAAGAGAAGGGGACGACAGAGGATGAGATGGCTGGATGATGTCACTGACTTGACAGACGTGAATCTGAGTGAATTCCGGGGGTTGCTGATGGACAGGGAGGCCTGGCGTGCTGCGATTCATGGGGTCACAAAGAGTCGGACATGACTGAGTGACTGAACTGAACTGAAGCAGAAGAATTATACACTAGGCAAACTGGTTTGGGAAATGCAGGTTTTAGGTAAACAGTTTTTTTCATTTAATTAGATTTAGAATAATTTTTTTTAATTAGATGAAATTATCTTAGAAACTCATGCCATATCAGGAACTTCTCTCGTGTTCTAATTTCTTGATTAGGTAGAGCTTGAAGAATACCATTACTCTTATAATTCAAACCTTGCTAACTCTTATACATTTTCCAGGTTTCAGCAAAAAACTAAGAAGTTGTGTAGGCTTTCATTTAAGTTATTCTTGGGTGAAAGCAGCTTGCTGTGAGTGGGGAGGTCATACTGTAACTACAGGCCTATAATTTTTACCTTTTCTTTTTTTTAACTAATTTATTTATTTTACTTTACAATATTGTATTGGTTTTGCCATATATTGACTTGAATCCACCATGAGTGTACATGTCTTCCCCATTCTAAATCCCTCTCCCACTTCCCTCCCCATCCTATCCCTCTGGGCCATCCCAGTGCAACAGCCTCAAGGCCCCTGTATCATGCATCAAACCTGACTGGAGATTCATTTCATATATGATAATTTACATGTTTCAATGCCATTCTCCCAAACCATCCCACCCTTGCCCTCTCCCACAGAGTCTAAAAGACTGTTCAATACATCTGTGTCTCTTTTGCTGTCTCACATACAGAGTTATCATTACCTTCTTTCTAAATTCCATATATATGCATTAGTATACTGTATTGGTGACTGGCGCACTAAGCACAGCAGAGAGGAGCTACCCCACATCTGAGGTCAGAGGCAAAAGCCAGGAGGACCCCATGCCAGAAGGGCAGCACCCAAGAGGAGTTACCCCACGTCCGAGGTCAGGGGCAGAGCCTAGATTGCCAGGCTGCGATGATGCAGGAACAGCCAAAAGGAGCTAACCCGTGTCTGAGGCCAGGGGCGATGGCCGAGAGGAGCTACCCTGAGTCCCAGGCCAGGCACAGCAGCTGAGAGGAGCTACCCGGTGTTCGAGGTCAGGTCAGGGACAGCAGCTGGGAGGAGCTGCACCACCCCTGAGGCCAGTGGCGGCGGCTGGGAGGAGTAACCCCACGTCCAAGTACTGGTGGCTGCTCAGGCACAGGAGGGCCTAGAGGAGACATCCCACGCTGAAGTCAGGAAGGGCGGCAGTGAGGAGATACCTTTCATCCAAGGTAAGGAGCAGCAGCTGCGGTTTGCTGGAGCAGCCCTGAAGAGATACCCCCACGCCCAAGGTAAGAGAAACACAAGTAAGATGGTAGGTGTTGCAAGAGGACAGCAGAGGGCAGACACACTGAAACCATACTCACAGAAATTTGGTCAGTCTAATCACACTAGGACCACAACCTTGCCTAACTCAATGAAACTAAGCCATGCCTGTGGGGCAACCCAAGACAGGCGGGTCATGGTGGAGAGGTCTGACAGAATGTGGTCCACTGGAGAAGGGAATGGCAAACCACTTCAGTACTCTTGCCTTGAGAACCCCATGAACAGTATGAAAAGGCAAAACGATAGAATACTGAAAGAGGAACTTCCCAGGTCAGTAGGTGCCAAATATGCTACTGGAGGTCAGTGGAGAAATAACTCTAGAAAGAATGAAGGGATGGAACCAAAGCAAAAACAATACCCAGCTGTGGATGTGTCTGGTGATAGAAGCAAGGTCCGATGCTGTAAAGAGCAATATTGCATAGGAACCTGGAATGTCAGGTCCATGAATCAAGGCAAATTGGAAGTGGTCAAACAGGAGATGGCAAGAGTGAAAGTCGACATTCTAAGAATCAGCGAACTAAAATGGACTGGAATGGGTGAATTTAACACAGATGACCATTATATCTACTACTGCAGGCAGGAATCCCTCAGAAGAAATGGAGTAGCCATCATGGTCAGCAAAAGAGTCCAAAATGCAGTACTTGGATGGAATAAAAAAAATGACAGAATGATCTCTGTTCGTATCCAAGGCAAACCATTCAATATCACGGTAATCCAAGTCTATGCCCCAACCAGTAACACTGAAGAAGCTGAAGTTGAATGGTTCTATGAAGACCTACAAGACCTTTTAGAACTAACACCTAAAAAATATGTCCTTTTCATTATAGGGGACTGGAATGCAAAAGTAGGAAGTCAAGAAACACCTGGAGTAACAGGCAAATTTGGCCTTGGAATGCAGAATGAAGCAGGGCAAAGACTAATAGAGTTTTGCCAAGAAAATGCACTGGTCATAGCAAACACCCTCTTCCAATAACACAAGAGAAGACTCTACACATGGACATCACCAGATGGTCAATGATTATATTCTTTGCAGCCAAAGATGGAAAAGCTCTATACAGTCAACAAAAACAAGACCGGGAGCTGACTGTGGATCAGATCATGAACTCCTTATTACCAAATTCAGACTCAAATTGAAGAAAGTAGGGAAAACCGCTAGACCATTCAGGTATGACCTAAATCAAATCTCTTATGATTATACAGTAGAAGTGAGAAATAGATTTAAAGGCCTAGATCTGATAGATAGAGTGCCTGACGAACTATGGAATGAGGTTCGTGACATTTTACAGGAGACAGTGATCAAGAACATCCCCATGGAAAAGAAATGCAAAAAAGCAACATGGCTGTCTGGGGAGGCCTTACAAATAGCTGTGAAAAGAAGAGAAGCAAAAAGCAAAGGAGAAAAGGAAAGCTATAAGCATCTGAATGCAGAATTCCAAAGAATAGCAAGAAGAGATAAGAAAGCCTTTTTCAGCGATCAGTGCAAAGAAATAGAGGAAAAAAACAGAATGGGAAAGTCTAGAGATCTCTTCCAGAAAATTAGAGATACCAAGGGAACATTTCCTGCAAAGATGGGCTCGATAAAGGACAGAAATGGTCTGGACCTAACAGAAGCAGGAGATATTAAGAAGAGGTGGCAAGAATACACAGAAGAACTGTACAAAAAAGATCTTCACGACCCGGATAATCACGATGGTGTGATCACTCATCTAGGGCCAGACATCCTGGAATGTGAAGTCAAGTGGGCCTTAGAAAGTATCACTACACACAAAGCTAGTGGAGGTGATGGCATTCCAGTTGAGCTATTTTAAATCCTGAAAGATGATGCTGTGAAAGTGCTGCACTCAATATGCCAGCACATTTGGAAAACTCAGCAGTGGCCACAGGACTGGAAAAGGTCAGTTTTCATTCCAATCCCTAAGAAAGGCAATGCCAAAGAATGCTCAAACTACCACACAATTGCACTCATCTCACATGCTAGTAAAGCAATGCTCAAAATTCTCCAAGCCAGGATTCAGCAATACATGAACCGTGAACTCCCTGATGTTCAAGCTGGTTTTAGAAAGGGCAGAGGAACCAGAGATCAAATTGCCAACATCCGCTGGATCATCAATAAAGCAAGAGAGTTCCAGAAAAACATCTATTTCTGCTTTATTGACTATGCCAAAGCCTTTGACTGTGTGGATCACAATAAACTGTGGAAAATTCTGAGAGACATGGGAATACCAGACCACCTGACCTGCCTCTTGAGAAATCTGTATGCAGGTCAGGAAGCAACAGTTAGAACTGCACATGGAACAACAGACTGGTTCTAAATAGGAAAAGCAGTATGTCAAGGCTGTATATTGTCACCCTGCTTATTTAACTTCTATGCAGAGGACATCATGAGAAACGCTGGACTGGAAGAAACACAAGCTGGAATCAAGATTGCCGGGAGAAATATCAATAACCTCAGATATGCAGATGACACCACCCTTATGGCAGAAAGTGAAGAGGAACTAAAAAGCCTCTTGATGAAAGTGAAAGAGGAGAGGGAAAAAGTTGGCTTAAAACTCAACATTCAGAAAACAAAGATCATGGCATCCTGTCCCATCACTCCATGGGAAATAAATGGGGAAACAGTGGAAACAGTGTCAGACTTTATTTTGGGGGCTCCACAATCAGTGCAGATGGTGACTGTAGCCATGAAATTAAAAGATGCTTACTCCTTGGAAGAAAAGTTATGACCAACCTAGATAGTATATTCAAAAGCAGAGACATTACTTTGCTGACTAAGGTCCGTCTAGTCAAGGCTATGGTTTTTCCAGTAGTCATGTATGGATGTGAGAGTTGGACTGTGAAGAAGGCTGAGTGCTGAAGAATTGATGCTTTTGAACTGTGGTGTTGGAGAAGACTCTTGAGAGTCCCTTGGACTGCAAGGGGATCCAACCAGTCCATTCTGAAGGAAATCAGCCCTGGGATTTCTTTGGAAGGAATGATGCTAAAGCTGAAACTCCAGTACTTTGGCCACCTCATGTGAAGAGTTGACTCACTGGAGAAGACTCTGATGCTGGGAGGGATTGGGGGCAGGAGGAGAAGGGGACAACCGAGGATGAGATGCCTGGATGGCATCACTGACTTGATGGACATGGCTTTGAGTGAACTCCAGGAGTTGGTGATGGACAGGGAGACCTGGGGTGCTGCAATTCATGGGGTCACAAAGACTCGGACACGACTGAGGGACTGAACTGAACTGAACTGAAGGTCTCTATATAGTTTCTTTTCTTTCTTTTTTCTTCTTTTATTTATTTTATTTTTGCATGTGGATGTCCAACTGTTCCAGCACCATTTGCAGAAAACTAAACTGTCTTTGTTTTGTTGTATTCTTTTCTCCTTTGTCAAACGTTCATCGACAATATATATGTGGGTCTATTTCTAGGCTTTCTCTTCTGTTCAATTGATCTATTTGTCTGTTCTTTTATGAGCATTACACTCTCCTTATTATGTTAGCTTTATAGTGAGTCTTCAAATCAGGTAGTGTCTGTCTTCCAACTGTGTTCTTTTCCTTTGATATTGTATTGGCCATTCTGTGTCTTTTGCCTTTAGAATTAGTTTGCTGAAATCCACAAAATTTTCTGGAATTTTGGCTGAGACTATATTAAATCTATAGATCAAGTTGAGAAGAACTGACACCTTGATAATATTGTTTTCCTATCCATTAACATGATGTGGCCTCCAAAATAGCAGAGTAGAAAGATGTGCGCTCATCTCCTGTGAGAAAATTGCAACTAGCTGCTGGACAAGCATCAAAAGGAGGATGTTGGAATCCACAAAAAAAAAAAAAAAAAAAGATACCCATGTCCAAGGACAAAGAAGAATCCACAAGACGGTAGGAGGGGCACATATTAAAATCAAGCCCCATACCCATGAAAGACTCTTGGAGGGCACAAACAAAACCTTATGTGAACAAGGACCCTGGAGAAAAGAACAGTGAGCCCCCACAAGAGACTGAGATAGAATTGCCTGTGAGTATTTGAGGGTCTCCTGCAGAGACATGGATCAGCAGTGGCCTGCCACAGAGACAGGGGCACTGGCAGCAGCAGACTTGGGAGGCCCAGCATGTTGGCATAGCTCCTCTTCGATAAGGTCACCATTAGCCCTACCATAGAGCCAGGAATCTTACCACAGAGCCACCAGGTGAATGACCCACAAACTGGAGAACAATTATACCAAAGAAGTTCTCACACTGTTGCAAAGGATCTAGGCCCCACATCAGACTTTCCAACCTGGGTATCTGGCAAAGGTCTGAGAATCCCCAGGTTTCCAGGATAGAGGGATTTGATTACAGAACTTCCTCAGGATGGTGGAAACACAGACTATTGGAAGGCACAAACAAAACTGTGCACACCAAACCCAGAGGAAAGGAGAAATGACCCCATAAGAGACTGAGCCAGACTTGCTTGACTATGAGCCATGCTGTGCAGGACCACCCAGTACAGACAGGTCATGGTGGAGAGTTCTGACAAAACGTGGTTTGCTGGAGAAGGGAACAGCAAACCACTTCAGTACTCTTGCCTTGAGAACCCCATGAACAGTATGAAAAGGCAAAATGATATGAAACTGGAAGAAGAGACCCCCACCCAAGTCTGTAGGTGTCCAATATGATGCTGAGGAAAAGCAGAGAAATAACTCCAGAAAGAACAAAGAGGTTGAGCCAAAGCAGAAACAATGCCCAGCTATGAATGTGTCTGATGGAGAAAGTAAAGTCTGATGTTGTAAAGAACAATATTGCATAGGAACATGGATTGTTAGGTCCATGAATAAAGGTAAACTGGAAGTGGTCAAAGAAGAAATGGCAAGAGTGAATATCAATATTTTAGGAATCAGTGAACCAAAATGGATGGGAATGGGCAAATTTAATTCAGATGACCATCATATCTACTACTGTGGGCAAGAAGAAATGGAATAGACCCCACAGTCAACAAAAGAGTCTGAAATGCAGTACTTGGATGCAATCTCAAAAATGACAGAATGATCTCAGTTCATTTCCCGGGGAAACTATTCAACATCACAGTAATTTAAGTCTATGCCCCAACCACTAATGCTGAAGAAACTGAAGCTGAACAGTTTTATGAAGACTTACAAGACCTTCTAGAACTAACCAAACAAAGATGTCTTTTTCATCATAGAGGATTGGAATGCAATAGTAGGAAGTCAAGAGGTACCTGGAGTAACAGGCAAGTTTGACTTTAGAATACAAAATGAGGTAGGGCAAAAAGAATTTTGCCAAGAGAACACACTCGTCATAACAAACTCCCTCTTCCAACAATGTAAGATATTACTCTACACATGGACATCACCAGATGTCCACCAGACATCATCAGATTTTGGTCAGTGCCAAAATCAGATTGATTATATTATTTGAGCCAAAGATGGAGAAGGTCTATACAGTCAGCAAAAACAAGATCTGGAGCTGACTTTGGCTGAGATTGTCAGATTCTTATTGTAAAATTCAGACTTAAATTGAAGAAATTAGGGAAAGCCACTAAGCCATTCAGATATGACCTAAATCAAATGCCTTGGAAGTGACAAATAGATTCAAAGTATTAGATCCGATAGACAGAGTGCCTTCAGAGCTATGGATGGATGTTTGCAACACTGTATAGGAGTCAGTGACCAAAATGATCCCAGAGGAAAACAAAATGCAGAAAGAAAAAATGGTTGTCTGAGGAGGCCTTACAAATAGCTGAGAAAAGAAGAGAAGCAAAAAACAAAGAAGAAAGGGAAAGACATAACCTAGTGAATGCAGAGTTCCAAAGAATAACAAGGAGAGATAAGAAAGCTTTCTTAAGTAAATAATGCAAAGAAATAGAGGAAAATAATAGAATGGGAAAGACTACAGAGCTCTTCAAGAAAATTAGAGACACCAAAGAAACCTTCACACAAAGATGGGCACAATAAAGGACAGAAATGGTATGGACCTAACAGAAGTAGACAATATTAAGAAGAGATTGCAAGAATACACATAAAAACTGTACAAAACAGGTCTTAATGACCTGGATAACCACATGGTGTGATCACTCACCTAGAGCCAGACATCATGGAATGTGAAGTCAAGTGGGCCTTAGGAAACGTTACTAAAAACAAAGCTAGTGGAAGCAATGGAATTCCAGCTCAGCTATTTCATATCCTGAAAGATGATGCT
The DNA here is from genome assembly GCF_001704415.2 of Capra hircus. Lineage (NCBI taxonomy): Eukaryota > Metazoa > Chordata > Mammalia > Artiodactyla > Bovidae > Capra > Capra hircus. Next base: position 3,847,106 of record NW_017189516.1, on the reverse strand, counting down.
GGTAAAGTGGTACACTCAAATGCTAGCAAATTTGGAAAACAGCAGTGGCCATAGGACTGGACAAGGTCAGTTTTCATCTCAGTCTCAAAGAAGGGCAATGCCAAATGATGTTCAAGCTACTGAACAATTGACATCATCTCACATGAGAGGAAGTTAATGCTCAAAGTCCTTCAAGCTATGCTTCAACATTACATGAACCGAGAACTTCCAGACGTACAAGCTGGTTATAGAAAAGGCAGAAGAACCAGAGATCAGATTACCAACATCCGTTGGATCATAGAAAATGCAAGAGAATTCCAGAAAAAAAAATCTACTTCTGCTTCATTGACTATGCTAAATCTTTGAACTCAGTTGATCACAACAAACTGTGCAAAATTCTTAAAGAGATGGGAATAGCAGACCACCTTATCTGCCTCCTGAGAATCCTGTGTACAGGTCAAGAAACAACAGTTATAACCAGACATGAAATAATGGGCTCCTTCAAACTTGAAAAAAGAATACATCAAGGCTATATATTATCATTCTGCTTATTTAACTTTTGTGCAGAGTACATCATTCAAAATGCTGGGCAAAATGAATCACAAGCTAGAATAAAGACTGTCGTGAAAAATATCAACAGTCTCAGATATGCAGCTGACATCATACTAATGGCAGAAAGTGAAGAGGAACTGAAGAGCCGCTTCATGAAGGTGAAATAGGAGAGTGAAAAAGCTGACTTAAAACTCAACATTCAAAAAAACTAAGATCAAGGCATCTGGTCCCATCACTTCGTGTCAAATAGGTGTGAAAAAATGGAAAAAGTGACAGACTTTATTTTCTTGGGCTTAAAATCACTGTGAATGGTGACTGCAGCCATGAAATTACAAGATGCTTGCTCCTTGAAAGAAAAGCTATGACAAACCTAGACAGCGTATTAAAAAGCAGAGACATCACTTTGCTGAAAAAGGTCTACATTATCACTGCTATGGTTTTTCCAGAAGTCATGTACAAATGTGGGTGAAAGTGAAGCCACTCAGTCGTGTCCGACTCTTTGCAACCCCATGGACTGTAGCCTACCAAGCTCCTTTGTCCATGGGATTTTCCAAGCAATAGTACTGGAGTGGATTGCCATTTCCTTCTCCAGGGGATCTTCCCTACCCAGGGATCAAACCTGGGTCTCCTGCATTGTAGGCAGATGCTTTACCATCTGAGCCAAGATGTGGGAGTTGGTGCATAAAGAAGGCTGAGCACTGAAGAATTTATGCATTTGCACTGTGGTGCTGGAGTAAATTCTTGAGAGTCCCTTGGACAGCAAGGAGATCAAACCAGTCTATCCTAAAGGAAGTGAAGTGAAGTGAAGTGAAGTGAAGTGAAGTGAAATCACTTCAGTCGTGTCTGACTCTTTGTGACCCAATGGACTGTAGCCTTCCAGGCTCCTCGTCCATGGGATTTTCCAGTCAAGAATACTGGAGTGGGTTGCCATTTCCCTTCATCTTCCTCACCCAGGGACTGAACCTGGTTCTACCACATTGTAAGCAGACTCTTTACCTTCTGAGCCACCAGGAAATTCATTGGAAGGACTGGTACTGAAGCCCGAATAATTTGGCCACATGAGGCAAAGAGCTGACTCATGAAAAGACCCTGATGCTGGGTAAGCTTGAAGGCAAGAGGAGAAGAGGACAACAGAGGATGAGATGATTGGATGCCATCACCTACTCAATGTACGTGAGTTTGAGAAAACTGGCAGATGGTGAAGGACAGGAAAGCCTGGTTTGCTGCAGTTCTTGGGGTCACAAAGCGTCAGATACTACTTAGTGACTGAACACATCAACAACATCTATTAACATAATATTTCTCCATTTATGTAGTTCTTTATTTCATTCATCAGAGTTTTGTAGTTATTCTCATATAGATTTTATACATATTGTGTTAGAGTAATAACTAAGTATTTCATTTTGGTAGTTACCAATTGTAAGTGGCATTGCATTTTTAGTTGAAACATAGTTGAGTTACAATAATTAAGTTATGTATATATACTTCAGATTTTACTCCACTATGGAATATTACAATATTTTGTATATAATTACCTGGGTTATACAGGTTATCTTTCTTACTTATACATTCTATGTATATTAGCTTGTATTTGTTAATATCATACTCCTAATTTGTCCTCTCACCCTCCATCTCCCTCTCTTTTTTATAATATTTTTAATATAAATGAATTTATTTTAATTGGAGGCTAATTACTTTAAAATATTCACAGCTGGGAGGAGCCACCCACGCCCGAGGCCAGGGCCGGTGGCCGAGAGGAGCATCCCGAGGAGCGGTGGCTGCGCAGGCCCAAAGGGCCTAGAGGAGCTATCCCACGTTGAAGGTCAGGAACAGTGGCAGTAAGGAGACACCCCTCGTCCAAGGTAAGGAGCAGCAGCTGTGCTTTGCTGGTGCAGCCGTGAAGAGATACCCCACGCCCAAGGTGAGAGAAACCCAAGTAAGATGGTAGGTGCTGCAAGAGGGCATCAGAGGGCAGACACACTGAAACCATACTCACAGAAAACTAGTCAATCTAATCACACTAGGACCACAGCCTTGTCTAACTCAATGAAACCAAGCCATGCCTGCGGGGCAACCCAAGATGGGCGGGTCATGGTGGAGAAGTCTGACAGAGCGTGGTCCAGTGGAGAAGGGAATGGCAGGCAACTTCAGTATTCTTGCCTTGAGAACTCCATGAACAGTATGAAAAGGCAAAATGATAGGATACCAAAAGAGGAACTCCCCAGGTCAGTAGGTGCCCAATATGCTACTGGAGATCAGTGGAGAAATAACTCCAGAAAGAATGAAGGGATGGAACCAAAGCAAAAACAATACTCAGCTGTAGATATGACTGGTGGTAGAAGCAAGATCCGATGCTGTAAAGAGCAATATTGCATAGGAACCTGAAGTGGTCAAACAAGAGACGGCAAGGGTGAACGTCGACATTCTAGGAATCAGTGAACTAAAATGGACTGGAATGGGTGAATTTAACGCAGATTACTATTATATCTACTACTGTGGGCAGGAATCCCTCAGAAGAAATGGAGTAGCCATCATTGTCAATGAAAGAGTCCGAAATGCAGTACTTGGATGCAATCTCAAAAACGACAGAATGATCGCTGTTCGTCTCAAAGACAAACCATTCAATATCACAGTTACCCAAGTCTATGCCCCAACCAGTAACACTGAAGAAGCTGAAGTTGAACAGTTTTATCAAGACCTACAAGACCTTTTAGAACTAACACCCAAAAAATATGTCCTTTTCATTATAGGGGGCTGGAATGCAAAAGTAGGAAGTCAAGAAACACCTGGAGTAACAGGCAAATTTGGCATTGGAATGCGGAATGAAGCAGGGCAAAGACTAATAGAGTTTTGCCAAGAAAATCCACTGGTCATAGTAAACACCCTCTTTGAACAACAAGAGAAGACTCTACGCATGGACATCACCAGATGGTCAACACCGAAATCAGATTGATTATATTTTTTTGCAGTCAAATATGGGGAAGCTGTATACAGTCAGCAAAAAGAAGACTGGGAACTGACTGTGGCTCTAATCATGAGCTCCTTATTGCCAAATTCAGACTTAAATTGAAGAAAGTAGGGAAAACTACCATACCATTCAGGTATGACCTAAATCAAATCCCTTATCATTATACTGTGGAAGTGAGAAATAGATTTAAGGGCCTAGAACTGATAGATAGAGTGCCTGATGAACTATGGAATGAGGTTCGTGACATTGTACAGGAGACAGGGATCAAGACCATCCCCATGGAAAAGAAATGCAAAAAAGCAACATGGCTGTCTGGGGAGGCCTTACAAATAGCTGTGAAAAGAAGAGAGGCAAAAAGCAAAGGAGAAAAGGAAAGATATAAGCATCTGAATGCAGACTTCCAAAGAATAGCAAGAAGAGATAAGAAAGCCTTCCTCAGTGATCAATGCAAAGAAATAGACGAAAACAACAGAATGGGAAAGACTAGAGATCTCTTCAAGAAAATTAGAGATACCAAGGGAACATTTCCTGCAAAGATGGGCTTGATAAAGGACAGAAATGGTCTGGACCTAACAGAAGCAGGAGATATTAAGAAGAGGTGGCAAGAATACATGGCAGAACTGTACAAAAAAGATCTTCACGACCCAGATAATCATGATGATGTGATCACTAATCTAGAGCCAGACATCTTGGAATGTGAAGTCAAGTGGGCCTTAGAAAGCATCAATATGAACAAAGCTAGTGGAGGTGATGGAATTCCAGTGGAGCTGTTTCAAATCCTGAAAGATGATGCTGAGAAAGTGCTGCACACAATAGGCCAGCAAATGTGGAAAACTCAGCAGTGGCCACAGGACTGGAAAAAGTCAGTGTTCATTCCAATCCCAAAGAAAGGCAATGCCAAAAAATGCTCAAACTACCGCACAGTTGCACTCATCTCACATGCTAGTAAAGTAATGCTCAAAATTCTCCAAGCCAGGATTCAGCAATACGTGAACCGTGAACTCCATGATGTTCAAGCTGGCTTTAGAAAAGGCAGAGGAACCAGAGATCAAATTCCCAACATCTGCTGGATCATCGAAAAGCAAGAGAGTTCCAGAAAAACATCTATTTCTGCTTTATTGACTATGCCAAAGCCTTTGACTGTGTGGATCACAATAAACTGTGGACAATTCTGAAAGAGATGGGAATACCAGGACACCTGACCTGCCTCTTGAGAAATCTGTATGCAGGTCAGGAAGCAACAGTTAGAACTGGACATGGAACAATAGACTGGTTCCAAATAGGAAAAGGAGTACGTCAAGGCTGTATATTGTCACCCTGCTTACTTAACTTCTATGCAGAGTACATCATGAGAAATGCTGGACTGGAAGAAACACAAGCTGGAATCAAGATTGCCAGGAGAAATATCAGTAACCTCAGATATGCAGATGACACCACCCTTATGGCAGAAAGTGAAGAGGAGCTAAAAAGCCTCTTGATGAGAGTGAAAGAGGAGAGTGAAAAAGTTGGCTTAAAGCTTAACATTCAGAAAACGAAGATCATGGCATCTGGTCCCATCACTTCATGGGAAATAGATGGGGAAACATTGAAAACAGTGTCAGACTTTATTTTGGGGGGCTCCACAATCAGTGCAGATGGTGACTGTAGCCATGAAATTAAAAGATGCTTACTCCTTGGAAGAAAAGTTATGACCAACCTAGATAGCATATTCAAAAGCAGGGACATTACATTACCGACTAAGGTCTGTCTAGTCAAGGCTATAGTTTTTCCTGTGGTCATGTATGGATGAGAGAGTTGGACTGTGAAGAAGGCTGGGAGCCGAAGAATTGATGCTTTTGAACTGTGGTGTTGGAGAAGACTCTTGAGAGTCCCTTGGACTGCAAGGAGATCCAACCAGTCCATTCTGAAGGAGATCAGCCCTGGGATTTCTTTGGAAGGAATCATGCTAAAGCTGAAACTCCAGTACTTTGGCCACCTCATGTGAAGAGTTGACTCATTGGAAAAGACTCTGATGCTGGGAGGGATTGGGGGCAGGAGGAGAAGGGGACGACCGAGGATGAGATGGCTGGATGGCATCACTGACTCGATGGACATGAGTCTGAGTGAACTCCGGGAGATGGTTATGAACAGGGAAGCCTGGAGTGCTGCGATTCATGAGGTCGCAAAGAGCCGGACACGACTGAGGGACTGAACTTAACTGAACTGAACTTGCCATACAGCAATGTGAATCTGCCACCAGTTTACACTTTTTCCCCATCCTGAAACCCCCTCCACCACCCTCCCCATGCCATCCCTCTGGGTCATTCCAGTGCACCAGCTCCAAGCATCCTGTATCATGTATCGAGCCTGGTCTGGTGATTCATTTCACATATGATATTACACGTTTCAATGCCATTCTCCCGAATCATCCCACCCTCGCCCTTTCCCAGAGAGTCCAAAAGACTGTTCTATACATCTGTATCTCTTTTGCTGTCTCGCATACAGGGTTATCATTGCCATCTTTCTAAATTCCATATATATGCGTTAGTACGCTCTATTGGTGTTTTTCCTTCTGGCTTACTTCACTCTGTATAATAGACTCCAGTTTTATCCACCTCATTAGATCTGATTCAAACATATTATTTTTAATGGCTGAGTAATATTCTTTTGTGTATATGTACCACAGCTTTCTTATCCATTCACCTGGCAATGGACATCTAGGTTGCTTCCATGTCCTGGCTATTATAAACAGTGCTACGATGAACATTGGGGTACATGTGTCTCTTTCAATTCTGGTTTCCCTGGTGTGTATGCCCAGCAGTGGGATTGCTGGGTCATATTGCAGTTCTATTTCCAGTTTTTTAAGGAATCTCCACACTGTTCTGCATAGTGGTTGTACTAATGTGCATTCTCATGAAAACCCTCTCCAGCATTTATTGCTTGTAGACTTTTGGATAGCAGCCGTTCTGACTGGCGTGAAATGGGACCTCATTGTGGTTTTGATTTGCATTTCTCTGATAATGAGTGACGTTGAGCATCTTTTCATGTGTTTGTTAGCCATCCGTATGTCTTCTTTGGAGAAATGTCTATTTAGTTCTTTTGCCCATTTTTATTTGGTCGTTTATTTTTCTGGAATTGAGCTGCAGAAGTTGCTTGTATATTTTTGAGATTAATTCTTTATCAGTTGCTTCTTTGCTATTATTTTCTCCCATTTGAAGGCTGTCTTTTCACCTAGTAGAGTTTCCTTTGTTGTGCAGAAGCTTTTACTTTTAATTAGGTCCCATTTGTTTATTTTTGCTTTTATTTCCAATATTCTGGGAGATGGATCATAGAGGATCCTGCTGTGATTTATGTCAGAGAGCGTTTTGCCTATGTTCTCCTCTAGGTTTTATAGTTTCTGATCTTACATTTAGATCTTTAATCCATTTTAATTTATTTCTGTGTGTGATGTTAGAAAGTGTTCTAGTTTCATTCTTTTACAACTGGTTGACCAGTTTTCCCAGCACCACTTGTTAAAGAGATTGTCTTTTCTCATTTATATATTCTCGCCTCCTTTGTCAAAGATAAGGGGTCCATAGGTGCGTGGGTTTATCTCTGGGCTTTCTATTTTGTTCTATTGATCTATGTTTTTGTCTTTTTGCCAGTACCATACTGCTTGATGACTGTGGCTTCATAGTAGAGCCTGAAGTCGGGCAGGTTGATTCCTCTAGTTCCATTCTTCTCTCTCAATATTGCTTTGATTATTCGAGTTTTTTGTATTTCCATACAATTGTGAAATTATTTGTTCTAGCTCTGTGAAAAATACCGTTGGTAGCTTGATAGGGATAGTATTGAATCTTTAGATTGCTTTGGGTAGAATACTCATTTTCACTATATTGATTCTTTTGATGCATGAACACAGTATATTTCTCCATCTATTAGTGTCCTCTATGACTTCTTTCACCAGTGTTTTATAGTTTTCTATATAGGTCTTTGGTTTCATTAGGTAGATATATTCCTAAGTATTCTATTCTTTTCGTTGCAATGGTGAATAGAATTGTTTTCTTAATTTCTCTTTCTATTTTCTCATTATTAGTGTATAAGAATGCAAAGGATTTCTGTGTGTTGATTTTATATCCTGCAACTTTACTATATTCATTGATTAGCTCTAGTAATTTTCTGGTGGAGTCTATAGGGTTTTCTATATAGAGCAGCATGTCTTCTGCAAACAGTGAGAGTTTTACTTCTTCTTTTCCAATTTAGAATCCTTTTATTACTTTTTCTGCTCTGATTGCTGTGGCCAAAACTTCCAAAACTATGTTGAACAGTAGTGGTGAAAGTGGGCACCCTTGCCTTGTTCTTGACTTTAGGGGAATTGCTTTCAATTTTTCACCATTAAGGATAATGTTTGCTGTGCATTTGTCATATACAGCTTTTATTTTGTTGAAGTATGTTCCTTCTATTCCTACTTTCTGGATAGTTTTTATCATAAATGGATGTTGAATTTTGTCAAAGGCTTTCTCTGCATCTATTGAGATAATCATATGGCTTTTGTTTTTCAATTTGTTAATGTGGTGTATTACATTGATTGATTTGCGGATATTGAAGAATCCTTGCATCCCTGGGATAAAGCCCACTTGGTCATGATGTATGATCTTTTTAATTTGTTGTTGGATTCTGATTGCTAGAATTTTGTTGAAGATTTTTGCGTCTATGTTCATCAGTGATCTTGGCCTGTAGTTTTCCTTTTCTCTAGCATCTTTGTCAGGTTTTGGTATTAGGGTGATGGTGGCCTCATAGAATGAGTTTGGAAGTTTACCTTCCTCTGCAATTTTCTGGAAGAGTTTGAATAGGATAGGTGTTATCTCTTCTCTAAATTTTTGGTAGAATTCAGCTGTGAAGCCGTCTGGACCTGGGCTTTTGTTTGCTGGAAGATTTCTGATTACAGTTTCAATTTCTGTGCTTGAGATGGGTCTGTTAAGATTTTCTATGTCTTCCTGGTTCAGTTTTGGAAAGTTGTATTTTTCTAAGAATGTGTCCATTTCTTCCACGTTGTCCATTTTATTGGCGTATAATTGCTGATAGCAGTCTCTTATGATCCTTGGTAGTTCTGTGTTGTCTGTTGTGATCTCTCCATTTTCATTTTTAATTTTATTGATTGGTTTTTTCTCCCTTTGTTTCTTGATGAGTCTGGCTAATGGTTTGTCAATTTTATTTATCCTTTCAAAGAAACAGCTTTTGGTTTTTTGATTTTTGCTATGGTCTCTTTTGTTTCTTTTGCATTTATTTCTGACCTAACTTTTAAGATTTCTTTCCTTCTACTAACCCTGGGGTTCTTCATTTCTTCCTTTTCTAGTTGCTTTAGGTGTAGAGTCAGGTTATTTATTTGTCTTTTTTCTTATTTCTTGAGGCATGCCTGTATTGCTATGAACCTTCCCCTTAGCACTGCTTTCACAGTGTCCCACAGGTTTTGTGTTGTTGTGTTTTCATTTTCATTCATTTCTATGCAGAATTTTTTATTTCTTTTTTGTTTTCTTCCATGATTTATTGGTTATTCAGCAGCGTGTTGTTCAGCTTCCATAGTTTGGAAGTTTTAATAGTTTTTCCCCTGTAATTAAGGTCTAATCTTACTGCAATTTGGTCAGAAAAGATGCCTGGAATGATTTCCATTTTTTTGAATTTACCAAAGCTAGATTTATGGCCCAGGATGTGATATATCCTGGAGAAGGTTCCATATGCGCTTGAGAAAAAGGTGAAATTCATTGTTTTGGGGTGAAATGTCCTATAGATATCAGTTAGGTCTAACTGGTCTATTGTATCATTTAAAGTTTATTTTTCCTTGTTAATTTTCTGTTTAGTTGATCTATCCATAGATGTGAGGGGGTTATTAAAGTCTCCCACTATTATTGTGTTATTGTTAATTTCCCCTTTCATACTTGTTAGCATTTGCCTTACATATTGTGGTGCTCCTATGTTGGATGCATATATATTTATAACTGTTATATCTTCTTCTTGGATTGATCCTTTGATCATTATGTAGTGTCCATCTTTGTCTGTTTTCACAGTCTTCGTTTTAAAGTCTATTTTATCTGATATGAGTATTGCTACTCCTGCTTTCCTTTGCTCTCTATTTGCATGGAATATCATTTTTCAGCTCTTCACTTTCAGTCTGTACGTGTCCCTTGTCTTGAGGTGGGTCTCTTGTAGACAACATATATAGAGGTCTTCTTTTTGTATCCATTCAGCCAGTCTTTTTGTTTTGGTTTGGGCAGTCAACCCATTTACATTTAAGGTAAGTATTGATTAGTATGATTCCGTTTCCATTTATTTTATTGTTTGGGGTTCGAGTTTATACACCTTTCTGTGTTTCCTGTCTAGAGAAGATCCTTTAGCATTTGTTGGAGAGCTGGTTTGGTGGTGCTGAATTCTCTCAGCTTTTGCTTGTCTATAAAGCTTTTGATTTCTCCTTCATATTTGAACGAGATCCTTGCTGGGTACAATAATCTGGGCTTAGGGTATTTTCTTTCATCACTTTAAATATGTCCTGCCATCTGCTCCTGGCCTGAAGAGTATCCATTGAAAGATCAGCTGTTACCCTTATGGAAATCCCCTTGTGTGTTATTTGTTGTTTTCCCCTTGCTGCTTTTAATATTTGTTCTTTGTGTTTGATCTTTGTTAATTTGATTAATATGTGTCTGTGGGTGTTTTGCATTGGGTTTATCCTGTTTGAGACTCTCTGGGTGTCTTGGACTTGGGTGATTATTTCCTTCCCCAATTTAAGGAAGTTTTCAGCTATTATCTCCTCAAGTATTTTCTCATGGACTTTCTTTTTGTCTTCTTCTTCTGGGACTCCTATGATTCAAATGTTGGGGCGTTTAACATTGTCCCAGAGGTCTCTGAGATTGTCCTCATTTCTTTTAATTCGTTTTTCTTTTTTCCTGATTCACTTATTTCTATCATTCTATCTTCTACCTCACTTATCCTATCTTCTGCTCCGTTATTCTACTGTTGGTTCCCTCCAGAGTGTTTTTGATCTCATTTATTGCATTATTCATTATATATTGACTCTTTTTTATTTCTTCTAGGTCCTTGTTAAACCTTTCTTGCATTTTCTCCATCCTTGTCTCCAGGCTATTTATCTGTGATTCCATTTTGATTTCAAGATTTTGGATCATTTTCACTATCATTATTTGGAATTCTTTATCAGGTAGATTCCCTATCTCTTCCTCTTTTGTTTGGTTTGGTGGGCACTTATCATGTTCCTTTACTTGCTGGGTATTCCTCTATCTCTTCATCTTGTTTATATTGCTCTGTTTGGGGTGGCCTTTCTGTGTTCTGGCAGTTTGTGGATTTCTCTTTATTGTGGAGTTTCCTCACTGTGGGTGGGGTTGTACAGGTGTCTTGTCAAGGTTTCTTGCTTAGGGAAGCTTGTGTCGGTGTTCTGGTGGGTGGAGCTAGATTTCTTCTCTCTGGAGTGCAATGAAGTGTCCAGTAATGAGTTATGAGATGTCAATGGATTTGGAGTGACTTTGGACAGCCTATATATTGAAGCTCAGGGCTGTGTTCCTGTGTTGCTGAAGAATTTGTGTGGTATGTCTTGCTCTGGAACTTGTTGGCCCTTGGGTGGTGCTTGGTTTCAGTGTAGGTATGGAGGCATTTGATGAGCTCCTGTCAATTAATGTTCCCTGGAGTCAGGAGTTCTCTGGTGTTCTCAGCATTTGGACTTAAGCCTCGTGCTTCTGGTTTTCAGTCTTATTTTTACAGTAGCCTCAAGTCTTCTCCATCTATACAGCACCATTGATAAAACATCTAGGTTAAAGATGAAAAGTTTCTCCACAGTGAAGGACACCCAGAGAAGTTCACAGAGTTACATGGAGAAGAGAAGAGGGAGGAGGGAGATAGAGGTGACCCGAATGAGATGAGGTGGAATCAAAAGAGGGGAGAGCAAGCTAGCCAGTAATCACTTCCTTATGTGCATTCCACAGTCTGAACCACTCAGAGATGTTCACGGAGTTACATAGAGAAAGAAGAGCGAGGAAGGAGACAGAGGTGACCAGGAGGATAAAGGGGGGAATCAAAAGGAGAGAGACAGATCCAGCCAGTAATCAGTTCCCTAAGTGTTCTCCACAGTCTGGAACACACAAAGAGATTCACAGAGTTGGGTAGAGAAGAGAAGGGGGAGGGAGGAGATAGAGGTGACCTGGTGGAGAAAAAGGAGAGTCCAAAGGGGGAGAAAGCAGTCAAGACAGTAATCTCGCTCCCAAGTTAAATGGGTACTGAAGATTGGGTTCTTAAAAGTACAAAATTGATAACAAATACCAAAAAGCAATGATTAAAAATATAGAGTAGAGGTTGGATTTTCAAAAATGCAATATTAAAGAAAAAAAGTCACAAAAATGATAAAATATATATATATGAAGTTGCTTTAAAAAATAGGATCTCTTTTTTTTGAAAAGTAATAGTAGGTTATGAAAATGAAAATTAAAGGAGTAATAGAGGACTGTAAAATTTTTTTAATTAAAAAATAAATAAAAATGATGGTAAAAATAATAAAAATATATCTAAGACTTTCTCTGGTGTTGTGCACAGTGTGGGGTCAGTTCATTTTTGGATAGTTCCTTGATCCGGCTTAAATTTCTCAGGATCTATAGGCCCCTTCCTATGTAGTCGGTACTAACTACAGGATTTTAATCTATTGCACCTGTCACTTCCAAGGTGATTCCCTGTTTTAGCTTCTTCTGCTTGCTGGTCTCTTCAGTGTCTAATTTCCGCCCTGACACAAGGGGGCGGTGGTGGACACTATTTTTAGCCCACTTTTTCAGTCGTGCTGTGGGGAGGGAGGGACACTGTAAACAAATAACACTGGAGCATGCTTGCAGTGTCTCGGCCACACTGTGTTTGCCCCCTCTCATGGCATGTGTGCTTTCCCTGTCAACATTGCTTAGGCTCTAGGTTGCTCTGCTGGGAACTCTCTGAGGCCGGCCCTGGGTTGTATGCACTTCCCAGGTCTAAGCCGCTCAGGTTCAGGTACTCGGGTAGTCTTCAGAGGCGCAGACTCGGTTGGGCCTGCGTTTTATGCCCTTCCCAGATCCAAGCATCTCAGGTGACCAGGTGTTTGAACATGGTCGCTGTAACTTATCACCTCCCCCATCCCTGCTTGGTTTTCTGGATGTACAACCAGTGCACCTTCTCAGGTGGATGTTGACCGTCCAGAATCCCAAGAAGTCTTAGTTAGCAATGAAGCCTGCTTGCAGTTTGGTAGATAATGCCTCTCTGGGGCCACGATTGCCCCCTTCCAGCTCTGGTTGCCTGCCACTGGAGGGGGATGGTCTGTAGCCAGCTAGCTCTAGTCAGTCCTTTGTTCTGTGAGCAGGCCTAGCGGTGTCTTAGGTTAGGGTGTCCACGTGGTAGCTATCCCACAGTCTGGTTTGCTACCCCAAGTTAGTTCCTTCAGATTGACCTTGGGGCATTCAGGCCCGGTCCTTACTCTAAGCAATGCAGCCCATGCCTCTCTGAGCAGCCACCGCTTGCTAGTGGTGGATGCAGACATCTGCACTGCTTCTCCGCTGGGGGAGTTACCATTGGGCACATAATCTATGGGTTGAAATTATTTATTTATTTTTCCTCCCAGTTATGTTGCCCTCTGAGGTTCCAAGGCTAGCCACAGACTTGGCAGTGAGAGTGTTTCCTGGTGTTTGGAAACTTCTCTCTTTTTTAAGACTCCCTTCCTGGGACGGAGCTCCATCCCTATGTCTTTTGTCTCTCTTTTTGTCTTTTATATTTTTTCCTACCTCCTTTTGAAGACAATGGGCTGCTTTTCTGGGTGCCTGATGTCCTCTGCTGGCATTCAGAAGTTGTTTGTGGAATTTACCTAGTGTTCAAATGTTCTTTTGATGAATTTGTGGGGGAGAAAGTGATCTCCCCATCCTATTCCTCTGCCATCTTAGGACTGTCCTGTTTCCATGTCTTGGCTGTTGTAAATAGAGCTATTAACTTTGGGGTTGGTGTTATTTAGTTGCTAAGTGGTGTATGATCCTTTTTCAACACCATGAACTGTAGCCTGCTAGGCTCCACTTTCCATGGGATTTCCAGGCAAGAATACTGGAGTGGGTTGCCATTTCCTTCTCCAGGGGATCATCCCAACCCAGGGATTGAACCTACATCTCTTGTATTTGCAGGTGTATTCTTTTCCACTGAGTTACCATGGAAGCCCTAACTTTGGGGTACATGTATCTTTTGAATTAAGGTTTTTGTTTTTTCTGGATATATACCAAGGAATGGGAATTTTGGTTGATATGGTAGCTCTATTTTCAGTCTTTGAGGAGCCTCCATACAGTTTTCCACAATGGTTACACCAATTTACATTCCCACCAACAGTGTATGAAGTTCCCCTTTCCTCCATACATTCTCTATCTTTTATTATTTGTAAATTTGGGGTTTTCCAATTATCTGTTTCTCATTTCCAGTGTAACCCCATTTTGGTAAGAGGACAGACACTGTATGATTTATATATAAATTTTTTAATTTGTTAAAGTGAATTTCCTGATCCAGAATGTGGTCTATCATAGTTAATGTTCCATATATGTCTGAGTAAACTGTATTCTCCTGTTTTGGGGTGAAATAGCAGATAGATGTCACCTAAATCTACTTGATTAATGGTAACATTGAGTTCAATTCTGTCTTTACTGATGTTCTACCTGCTAGATTTATTGTTTTTTCTTGTCCCACCACATGGCATGTGGGGTCTTAGTTTCCTGGCCAGGGTAGAGCCTTAACTACTGGACCACCAAAGAAGCTCTTGGGATTTATCTGTTTCTGACAGAGAGGTTTAGAAATCTCCAGTCATGATGGTGGATTCATCAGTATCTCTTTGCAGTTCCATTAGTTTTACCTCAAATAGTCTGATGCTCTGTTATTAGGCACATATACAAATATACCTAAAGTATGTGGTAAGCATTATTATATTGTCTTAGAGAAATGACTCATTTATCATTATGTAATTCCATTCTTTATGTCTGTTAACATTATTGCTTTT
>NW_017189516.1:3490665-3532589 GCF_001704415.2 Capra hircus | reverse complement strand
CCTGCTACCTATCTTTTCCTTTCCTTGCAATTATCATAGTTTAATTATATTGGTATTTATGTACTCACTTAACACACACCTCCCCCCACCTCTCTCTCTCTCTCCTCTCTCTCTCTCTCTCTCTCTCTCTCTCACACACACACAACACACACACACACACACACACTCCTAGGCTGGCAGGTCCATGAGAATAGGACTATGCCTATTTTACTCTTTATGCTTTCCCAAGATTTGCAATCTTTTTGCACATAACAGAGATTCAATAAATATTTGTTGACTAATTGACTAAATAAATGAATGAAAAACCAAGGCAGTTTTCTTCCCATCCATCTCAAAGGTTCCTCAGTCTCCAGCTGGGCCTTCAGTGCTGCCTGGAATTACTTCTTTTTCTCTAGTCTCTATAGCTGCTTCACATCTTCCCTGGCTCCTCAAACCCCAACTACATACCATCTTCTAGCAATGATCTCATCTCCTACTTTCCAGAGAAAATAGGAGCCAGCAAGTGGAACCGCCTTCCATGCCCTCCCCTACCTTTCTGGATAACAGGACAGTGGTAACCCAAGCTAATACATGCTTGGTAGGTTGATAGAAGACAAAACACAGACGTTCCATCCACTTCTTTCTCAGGACATCTCTCCAGCCATCCCCCTTGCTTTTCACCATGGGAACTCTTGAAAGAGTAGACTCTTTTCCCCCTCGTATTCACTCTGTCCTATCCCTTCAAGGGCACAGTTAAATATATTGCTCTGCACACTATTATCTATCCATGCAAGGTTCTTTAAATTTTTGTTCACTCTTATTTTATCTTTCCCTTTCACCCTGAATCCCCATTACCATCCACTCTCTAGTAGGTTTTGGTATATGTTCTTGGAAATACACGCATACCTTGGAGATGTTGTGGGTCCGGGACCAGAACATTGCAATCAAGCAAATATCACAATAAAGTAAGTCACACAAAGGGTTGGGTTTTTTTTTTTGTTTTTGTTTTTGTTTTTGGTTTCCTAGTGCATATAAAAGCTGTTTACACTATACTGTAGTGTATTAAGTGTGCAATAGTGTTGTGTCTAAAAAAACAAAGGGTGCAAATCTTAATTTAAAAATACTTTATGACTTAAAAATGCTAAGCATTGTCTGGCAATGCTGAGTTGCCAGATACCTTTTTTGTTGTTAAAGAAACAAGAACAAAAAACTCACTATTGGGGACTTCCCTGGTGGTCCAGTGGCTAAGACTCCACACTCCCAATGCAGGGGGCCCAGGTTCAATCCCTGGTCAAGGAGCAGATCCCACATACTGCAACTAAAGATCCTGCATACATGATGCAACTAAGACCCTTCACAGCTAAATAAATAGAATTTTCAATAAACGCACTATCTTCAAAGCACAATAAAGTGAAGTACAATAAAATGAGGCTAAGCTGTATGTCTTTGAAAAATATGTAGTGTTTTATTTTTATATGTGTTTTTAATTTACATAAGTGGTACTGAGCCATACCGCATATTCTGTTTCTTTTTTCCCCTCACCACTCAGTTTTTAAAGTTTCCCCATGCTGCTGTATGCACATCTAGTTTATTACTTCTGACACAACATGCATCCATCACATTTGACTTCTCTGTTCCTCCAAGACTGGACATCTTGGTCCTACCAACCTGCTATGCCCACAGATAATACTGCAATAAACCTTCCTTAAGTTAACCCATGGACCTGGGCAAGAATTTCTCTAAACCAGCAGTTCTTAAAGTGTGGTCCACAGACCCCCTTGGAGTTACTGGGACCCATTCAGGGGATGTGCAAGGTCAGAGCTATTTTCAAGATAATACTGAGGCATCATTTACCTTTTTCATGAGGCTGGTGTTTGTACCAAAGGCAAAACCACTGGCTCGTTAGTGTGGATCAGAGCAGTGGCACCAATTTGTACTAGTGGTCATTGAGTACTTCATCACCACACACTCTCAGTTATTTTTAAAGTCAGTTATACTGAAGAATGGCTTTGCTAAAGCAGTAAAAGTTGTTAATTTGGTTAAATCTTGACCCTTGAGTTCAGATCTTTATAATTTTCTGTGTGACAGAACGGGAAGAACACATAGAGCACTTATGTTGATGCCGAAGGCTGATGTTGTTGGTCTTGAGCAAAATCTCTTGTGCAGTTGTTTGAGGTGTGAGACCAACAGGCCTCTCTTTTCAAGAACATCATTCTATTCTCTTCCTCCATGTTGAGAGAATACACTGATGAGAATATAGTCTGGGAGCTCTGCTGGTAAACAGAGATCTCCATTCTCATTTTCAACAGCTGCACAGTACCTCACTGTAGGATTTCTCCGTAACTAACTTAGCTAGTCCCCTACTGTAGGGAATTTAGAATTTATTCCCTTTCTCTCCTCATCATAACCAACATTTTGATGTACATCTTTGTATGAATCTTTGGGCATTTGTTTGATTATTTCCTTAGCATGCATTTCTAAAAGTAGAATTGCCAGGCCAAAGGGTATACATGTTTTAAGGCTTTCCAAAATACCCTGCAGAAAGGTTGTTCCTATTTACAAGGGAAAAAGTCTGCATTAAGAAATAAAAGATTAACAGTAGTCAGACCTAAGTGGTAAAAATTCTGTAAAGATTATTTTATTTTCTACATTTAAATTTCTCCTCATTTATCTACCTTCTAACCACTCCTAAGTGTATGTGTATTACTCATTAAAAATTTTTTTTGAATAGTTAATGCATATACACTGCATAAATATTAAGGGAGTACAAAAGTGAATTCACAGAAAAGTGAGTCTCCTTGAGCCCTTGCCCGGTTTTTTAGACATCCTGCCAGAGATGTCCTGTGCATATACAAGAAATTAGATGGTAGCATCTATACACATTTTTGCCACCTTACACTTTTCACTGAGCACAGTCACCTCATTTTTTAAGGCTGCATAATATTCTATGGTTATTCAGACCATTTCTACTCTTTCCCTGTTACAATTTTTTTTTAACTTATTTAACAATGATAATAACAAAAGTAGGAAAGGAAGAAAAAAGGCCATCTACTAAGATTAGAATATGTCTCCATTTGTTCAAGTGCTGGGTGACAGGAATAAAAAGATAAGTTTTTGTCAGCAGTCTCCAGAAAAAAAGCAGATTTATTTTTAGTCTCGAGGTCTGGAACACTTGTGCTTTTACCAAGCAGTTGATTTGCTTTTATCTGTGAATCTTATAACTGATCGGGGCTTCCCTGATAGCTCAGATGGTAAAGCGTCTGCTTACAATGCGGGAGACCTGGGTTCGATCCCTGGGTTGGGAAGATCCTCTGGAGAAGGAAATGGCAACCCGCTTCAGTATTCACGCCTGGAAAATCCCACGGACCAAGGAGCCTGGTGGGCTACAGTCCATGGGGTCGCAAAGAGTCGGACACGACTGAGCAACTTCACTTCACTTCTTCACTTTATAGCTGCTCATGCCTCTCCTTTCTGTTGTCTGACATGAAAGCTTAAAGCCAAATTTCGAGATTCACATTTATCAAGGAGAGACTTCTTTACCAGTTACCCTTGCTTTCCCCTTGCCTCATCTTTCTCTCACACAGCTAATTTTTAGGCTCTTTCCAAGTACTGGGTGTACCTTCATAAGCCACTTTAAATCCTTCTTGGAATAAGTCAAGGTATAAATCATTTTCTACAAAAATTGAGCTAATGCTGGGGTCTCCCTCCAACGCAGTCCTCAAGAGGGATGGGCAAGATACAACCAAAAGATGCCTCCAGAAAACAACAAAAACCTAATGGAAGGTCAATCGATTCCTGGGCTACATGCGTCAAAGCTGAGGTCTTCAGCTTCCAAACACGGAAAGCAATTTAGTGCTCCAGTTCCCATGGCAACTGTGTTGGAGAAGATGCAGGAGCCTGGCCTGGCGGTTGCTGGGGGAGCTCTGGCTGCTGGCCACGTGACTTCGATTCAGGCCTGAGTGTTCAGATGCTCAGGGACTTTCCATTAACAGGGAGCACTGGATTTGAACCTAATTGAAAATGTAGTTACTGGGAAGAAAAGCGTACACTGGAGACGGGGTAATAGCAAGATAGCCCTCCAATACTTGAAATTAGTTCTCACTTTCCTTTTCTTCCCTCTCCCCACTGCGAAGGAGTTTAAAAAGCAGGAGATAGAAAGTTAGTGGGAGGGATCCTCACCACTCGGTCCTTTGTCAAAGGGGCTGAAAGAGTAACTAGGGTATAGACCCATTAGCATATTTAAAGCCTCAGCCTAATTGATTGCTTTGGCCTCCATTGAAGAAAGGTTGTGTTCGTCGCAGGGGGAGGGGCTGCCTGGAGGCCGGAAGAGGAGCAGAATGGGTCAAGGTCGGTGAACATTCCCCTCACCACTAAGGGAGAATATAGATGAGTAGTCATCTGATCTGGGAGAGGGAAGAAGTAATAAGTAATAAATTATTTCCCAATAAGTGAAAAGAGGCATATTTTACTTTTATAATTAGGAAAATCATCTCTACTTAAGACAAGGAGGGGGATAACCAGAAGAACATGTCATTCTCTGAAAGGGAAGTGATTAAGAATCAGAGAACAAGGATCAGTTCAGACCACTACAAAAGTGGCTCACCAAAGGGAGAGTTTGAAAATGTCCTGTTTATTGTACTGGGGAGGTGGGAGTGGAGGGTCTCCTAAAGCTTATTGAACTTGCCTAAAAGCAGCCAGTTTAGAACAACCTACCAAATGGTACTAGAACTTGTCATTGACATGTGCAAGCAGGATTACTCTGCTTCCTATACAGCAAAAAGAGAGGACTATGGCAGAGAATGGGGTGTGGAGTCTCCTTGGAAAGAGGGCTATGCTGTATCCCCAGCACCCAGAGCAGACCTGGGTGCTCAGTAAGAATGTGTTCAGTAAGGCCTTTCTTGAGAATCCCTTGGACAACAAGGAGATCAAACCAGTCAATCCTAAAGGAAATCAACCCTGAATATTCATTGGACGACTGATGCTGAAACTGAAGCTCTGATACTTTGGCCACCTGATGTGAAGAGCTGGATCATTGGAAAAGACCCTGATGCTGGGAAAGATGAAGGGCAACAGGAGAAGGGGAAAACAGAGGATAAGATGGTTGGATGGCATCACGATTCAAAGGACATGAGTCTGAGCAAGCTCTGGGAGATGGTGAAGGACAGGGAAGCCTCTTGTGTTGCAGTTCATGGGATCTCAAGGAATCAGACACGACTTACCGAATGAACAACAACTACAATAAGTGAGGTCTTGCTGAAGATTCTGTGAGGCTCTTTTAATGAAGACCAAGTCCTTAGGTGGGGTCCCTGCTCTCAAGCTGCCTTCAAGGGACTCACCGGAGAAGGGGGCAGACATAGTCTGTGTTTCTGTAGATGGTAAGACTGTTCACTTCTCCCACAAACATTGCTTGAGACTTATTATTTGTTGAGCATGAGATGGGAGTAGAGGAGTGGACCTTTAAATGAGAATCTTATTACAAAAAAGCCTATAAAGTTCCCAGTTTGGGAAAGATAATATGCAACTTGTGAAAGAAGCTGCTTTTGAGATGGGCTTTGAAAGTTGGGTAGAAGTTCAGGAGGCAGATGTAGACAGGGATGTAGAAATGAGAACTGAAGTGAAGGTAAAGACATGTGAGTGGGGGAGATGATCTCCTAGGCCTTTTTCAGCTCTGCCAGTCTGGTTCTGAACTTCAGCTTCATCTTAAACAATAATCTCTCTGTAAGATCATGCCTTTGATATGCTTCTTATTATTTTCTCTAGTGTATGGAAAAATATAAGGAAAGTTCCCCTATACCTTTGGGAGGCATTTCAACTCATGAAAGTGGTTGAGGTTCCAAGTTTTGGGAAATTGTGCCAAAGGTAATAAGGAGCCACTGAGAGCTCTATCTCCAGAATTGAGAACGCTGGAGGGGGAGAGAATGAAGACAGGCAACTTGATCGGACGGCTCTTGTAAGAATCTAGTGAAGGGGGGTGGTGGTGGTGCAGCCCTCAACTCTGAAGAAATGGCCCAGAAGCCTGGTGTGTGTGGAGAGAAGTGATTGACTAAAGAATAGATCCCTAATTCCTGGTTTGCTGCACTCAATTCCTAATGAGGCAGGGCTCACATTCAATTCTGGCCATTATGTTCTTTCCAACATGGAAGAGTATTGTTTTTCATTTCCCTTCCCCAATTTGGGACACACTGTTATGGCTGTTTAAATAAGGTGCCAATCGGACTGGGCAATGGCAGGAAATGTTTCCCCACAGGAAAGGCTCACATCAAATCCCTGCTGCCTTTGGCAAGTAGAAATCAAGCCATCTCCAAAACAGGCCAAGAGGGCCAGACCACAGCAGCACCTTCAACAGGTGTTAATAAGAGAGAAAATTCTCCTTTTCAGTTAGCAACCTGGAAATGGAGCGTCTGCAGAGGGGCTGCAGGGAGCAGGGCGGTGACATGTCCCCAGTTCTGCTACTTGAGCAGTGTGGAGGGAAAGCCCAGAGAGCTGGGTGGCTCGGGGGAGGACACCAGCTGCCTTTTCCATTTACAACCTGGAAGGGGGGCTTCCCTCCTCACACACAGGAAAATGCCAAGCTTCAAAACCACCAGGGCATCGGCCTGGAGTTGGAGAGGCAGGTGAGAGTGACCCTGGAGGAATGGGAGAGGGGCATGGGGAGAAGATGGACTGGCAGGGCAGGAGTGGGGAGGGTCACAGAGTAGCCAGGTCCCTGTCCCACTCTCTCCTGCACTTCCAAGCCCACTTCCTTCAGCTGAGACTCCTAGCTTTGTTCCAAAAGTTGTGTGGCCTCCAGGCAACTCCCAGGAGGGTTGGCTTGGTGGCCTCCTGGCACCTCTGTGAGATAACTGAGGCTTGCTTCTCTCCCTTTCAGTTTCCAAGCCTTTCAGTGCCTGACCTTGCACACAAGCAAGCTCACTCTCATTCCTCCTCAGTGTCAGGCACTGGGGACAGAAACTGGGAACTGGGCATCCAGTCAGGCATGCCTCCAGAGGTCCAAGAGCCCAGCTTTCTCAGAGGATGATAGGCACACATGTTGCTCCTCGTCCCATCACACTGGGAGCACCAGGAGGGCAGGGCCCCAGTTGGGCTCAGCCACGAGTCAGGGCCTGGCCCAGATGTAGTGGGAATGTGATTTATATTTTTAATTTCTTGAAGAAATTACAAAAAAAAATGCAAAATGAGATCCACGCTCACCAAACTTCCTTTCCAAGCAAGAATCAAGAGGCTTTCTTTATGTCAGAGTTTTTTCAAGCTGCTGAGATAAATACTGTATCAAGTGCATTAAGAACCAAGAGGGGGCTTTGCCTAGAGGTATCTGGGATGGCTTCCATAGAAGATGTCACTGAGGCAAACTGTGAGGAATAAGTGAGGTTTTCCAAGGTGGAGATGACCACTGTGGTTAGGTGTAGGGAATGGTAGCATGACCAAAGCGGTAGAGGTAACAGACCAGGTTGCACGGTTGGAGACCTGCAATTAGAAGACTCTGCTGGAAGCAAATGGTAGGGGGGATATTGGAAAGGTTGCCTGGATGCATCCTGTGGAGGGCCTTAAATTCCAGCTGGAGGAATAAGCCAGGAATGCATTGTGGAGAAGGAAATCTTAACTAAAGACTGACCTGGCGGTGACATAGGAGAAGCAAGAGAGAGCTGGGTCAGCTGGGAGGTGATCCTGTGGCATGACATTATCTGGGACGCGCTGTCATTGTGGGAAATGCTGATGTCAACATGGGGGAAGAGGTTCTCTCATATGTTACTGGTGGAAGTGTAAATGGGCACAGCCATCTTAAAGGACGGTTTTGCAATATGTAGACATGCCCCTCAAGCCAGCAATCTGACTTCTAGGGACATACAGTTGAAATATCTACATGTACGTGGAGAAATAAGCACAAGAACATTAACTGCAGCATAGTTCGCAATGGTAAGAAATAGAAACAACCTAAGTTTCTGTCACTGGGGATTAGAGAAGCAGATTTTACTCTTCATTTGATGGAATACCATGTAGCAGTTACCATGAACAACCTACATCTATATGTGTAAAAAGAATAGAGACCAAAAATACAGTGCTGAGTAAAAAAGGTAAATTTTAGAGAGCTACTTCACAAAGAATATCACTTATGACAAATTTTAAATGTATAATATACACACCATATATCGACACATAAACATGGCCGAGATACGCATTATGGTCAAGGCAATGAAGGATGGGACTGAGAGGACAGGACAGGGACTTGAGTGGGATATGAAATGTGTCATTTTGCAAGAAAAAAAAATCTCAGGCAAACATGACACAAATGTTAACATTTGTTCATTTGGGGATGAGAGACAGAGCTGGCCACTACCACATTCAACCAGTTAAAAGCCCACAGACCTGTACTGAAGGACATCACAGCCACAATTAGGAAAAACAAGAGGGAAAATGATCCCACAGGTTCTAATAAAAGCCATTTCACAGAGCCTGGGTTCAGTGCCACACTTGACTGCACTCAGCTTCACTAGCTTTTGGTCAAGAAAACAATAAATAAAAAGCGAACAAAAGTGACCCAAGGTGGAGAACTATGATTCGGAACATACTGCCAGGCCTGGATGCAAAGGCACTTGGAGGGCAAAATTTACACATATATTCCCCACATGAGAATCAGCTTCACCCTGCAGGGTGTCTGGGTGCCATAGCCAAGGTGGCAGGTCCAGCCTTTGCAGGGCCCATGAGGAGGGCTTCCGGAGGAGCCCGAGAATAGGAGAACTTTTGGGTCATCAGATCAAGAGAGAAGGACGGTGAAATCAAAAGGAATGTGATCTCGCTAGAACTAGAAGGTGAGCTCCAGCAAGATGTGCTCGCTGATTTGTCCCCAGTGTCTAGAAAAGTGCCTGGCACAGAGGAAATGCTCACTATGTGCTACGTGAGTGAAAGGGAGTGCTGGAAAGGAGAAGTCTTCAGTGTCCCCGGGTCTGTGTCACTTTGATTGCCTAAGTCACTGGATTTCAGATGTGCCAAAGCAGCTGCTCGCAGTGTTTCCAGAGAATGTTTCCTGCTGCCTAAGACAGGAGCTGGAGACCAGGTTTGAGGCATCAGCTGAAGGAATGGTGATAGAGCTACAGAGAAGTAAGGCTCCAGGAAGAGGAAAGAACCAGTAGGCTCAGGCAGGAAGTGTCCCTAAAAAATGTATGGGGAGGGAGCTCTGAGAAGCAAAATGGATACCAGAGAGAATAAGGGAGGGAGGACAGTCTTATGCCCATAAGGCACTGCTAGCTCCTAATGGCACCCTTGCGCAGATTTGAGAAAGGTGCCTTCTCTAGCCGGCACACAATTTAGAGAGCTGCTATGCGTCAAGGAGAGTTGGGGTAAATGGCCCCCAGATGCAGGCTGGATTTCAGTCCCTATTTGCTTGGGCACCCTTGTGCAGGTGCAGGGCACAACTTGCCACAGGCAGCAGTCCTGATCCCCATACCAGCCCTCAAGACAACCAGTTTCTTCCTAGTCTCCCATCATTCTGCAACACATTGCCACATGCTGAGGGAACTGTCACCTCCCTTGCTGCCATCCCTGTTTCACAGCCTCTGCCAAGCCATCTTGCCCTGGAACACAGCAGGCCATTCCTTGGCACAAAGGCAGGTGGAGCCAACATATGAAAATCAGTTCTTGGGTGAATTTTGAATATTATTCTACAAGCAAGGACTCTGTGTTCTATTATCAGGAACATCTCAACTGCCTCCGTTAGGGAGGTACACGCTTCTCTATCCTCCCAACAGAGGTCAAGTAAAGTCCAAAGAGGCAGAGGCTGGAAAAAGCTGCTGCACTCCCTGGTGTTGCCTAAAGGAAATGCTGATGACATTTCTGCCACTCTGAAGAAGAAATACAAGGCTCGCCTACTGCCATCCCCATGTGAGCTTTTGAGGGTGCCAGAACATCTGCACCGGAAACAGTGGGGATAGAGCATCAGCCCTATCCCCAGTTGCAGTGGGACCATGTCGTCCCTTCTCAAGCAAGAGAACACAAACTCTTAATTCTGAGAAAGTGGTAGCCATCAGATGGGAACTCTGTCACTCTGCCCCTCCCACCAACAAAGTTATCTGTATTTGCTTTTTGTGAGTTCCTTTCTCCCCTGAATGATGAAAGATCCTTTGTCTTTTCTCAAGGTTGCCCCTGCTCACCTTTATTTTGGATGGCATCCCATCCTATTAA
Source organism: Capra hircus (assembly GCF_001704415.2). Classification (NCBI taxonomy): domain Eukaryota; kingdom Metazoa; phylum Chordata; class Mammalia; order Artiodactyla; family Bovidae; genus Capra; species Capra hircus. The sequence goes on along the minus strand of NW_017189516.1, from coordinate 3,522,434 downwards.
CTACCTTTCCTTAAACCCAAGTGGTGGAAAGTGAATCCCTATGCCTCCACTTCCTCATCTGTATTATGGGAAGAAAATAATATCTACTGTATAGAGCTGTTGTGAGGATTGAGTGAATTAATCCACATAAAGTGTCTAGCTTAGTGCTTGTTATAGAACAGGCACTCAATAAATATTGCTTATCATCATCGTCATCATCATCTTGAGTGTGAAGGGCACAGTGAAGGGCAATGAAGCGTCAATGGCACTGAACCAGGGTCTGGACAGCCAAGTCTGGGTTGGATAGCTCAGGGTTTGTTTCAGGATGGAAGCCCTACACCGAAGGCTCCTGACCACTGCCAGGCTGGATCCTGGGGCCCTCAGAGTGCATTCTTCTGCATGGCAAAGTTGGCAACCCTCTCCTCCTGACACTCTTGGCTTCCCATCTTGCCTCCTCTTCACCGTACTTTGACTTGCTCTCCTGATCTGAACTGACTGGGCAACCAAGGGCAGCTAGCGCTAGAAGCTGGCCTCAGGTGCCATGCTGCATCCAGGCATACCTTTTCTGTGCCCAGTCCAGCATGCTGTACCTCACAATGGTTGGGAGAAATCTATTAATGCTTCTCATCCTGAGACACCTGGGACTCCCTGGAACCCAGTATGGGGAGACAACTAATGAGCTAAAAAACTTACTCAGGGCCAGGCTCAATATAGGCAGAGAAGATTTGGAGAGCAGGCGAAAGGCCCAGAAGTGTCTCCTCTATTATTCAGTGGCTGTAGCCTAAAGGGCTACCATTAGAAAGCTTTATTCTATGGCCACATCCATTGTTCCCAGTGAGAATACAAAGGCCCTGAGAATGAGAACACAGTGAACACAGCCGATGTTGATGGCTTTAGTAGAACAGTTTACTGAGCAAAGTCTCTGCAAACTGAGACACAATGGATGCCAGCTCCCTTCTCCCCATGCTTGGTCTGCCAACATTTACTGAGAAATACTCAAACACAATTAAGGGCAGTATAATGGAGGCGATCCCTTGGAGGAAGCATGAGGGAAAGTGGGCTCCTGGGTATGGTTTCAGGATAGTGGGCGAAAATGATGATGAAGTAAGTGTGTATAAGAAGGAGGGAACTAAGGGGGCAGCCATGTTTCAGCTTTACCATTTTCAGGATGAACAACAGCTGGAGTGTATGCACGTGACATTGCATTTTGAAAAAAAAAAAAAACCTGGAATTTTAATACCAGCTCTCCCACTTATTAGGACTTCCCTGGTGGCTCAGATGGTAAAGTGTCTGCCTACGATGTGGGAGACCCGGGTTCAATCCCTGGGTCGGGAAGATCTCCTGGAGAAGGCAATGGCAACCCACTCCAGTACTCTTGCTTGGAAAATCCCATGGATGGAGGAGCCTGGTATTAGCTGTGTGACTTTGGAGAAGTCATTTAACTTCTCTGAACCTCTGTTTTCCCATTTGTATAACCCTGATGATAATAACAACACTAAATTGGTAATATTATTTTGGGGCTTAAACGTGTATAAGAGAAACTAGCTGGCACAGGAGAACTCATTTATTTGTTACACCTAAATTTTGTTCTGAGCCAGCACTAGGGGCTTTGCCAGCAAGGTAAAGACACTGAGAAGCAGCAACACAGGGCAAAGGTGACCCCTAAACCCCTCTTTGTAGTGTCTGTCCTTGAAATGTCATCAGAAAAGGGAACATAATCCTCAGCCCAGGATTTGGGAGCCAGAGTCCAGAAGGCATGGCCCATTTATCAGTGCCACCAGACTCTCAACTTTAATAAGCTTTCTGCATTCGTAACCACAGGAAGAGGAGGAAGTGGGCCAGATTCCTTAGTGATCATGAATACTGCCAGCTCACTTTTATATTGGCAAAGTGCATTCGTGATCACTCTGATTAGTTCATTCTCACATCAGCCCTCAGGGAGCCCAGAGTATTTTTCTTTTTGTTTAAAGATGTGGGAATTGGGAAGCACAAGATTTCTGCCATTTCCAACACCTGGCCTGATCAAAGCCTTCTTCTGGGTATGTGGATTGCCTTAGTACTGTGAGAATTTTAGGGATGGCTTTTTAGGGTCGATACTTTTCCAGGAAGATAGGCTGCCTTGTGTTGTCTAAGAGACTTGGTGTTTTACCTATCACATGGGGCTGTGGGCAGGCCTAGGAGAAAAGAAACTCTAAACCTTAAAAGGCTAGGAATGCAGGGCCCAGGGAGATAGGGGAACGGACCAATGAAAGCACTTAGCAACATCCAAAGACCAATGGTGGATGAGCCCCACTGTTTCCATGAGGCAGCCTTGATTACCATTGGCTATGAACAAGAAACTGTCTCCCTGGACTGGGAACAGGGAGGTGGGGTCTGCAGCTCTCTTTAGGTACTTATACCTGTCCATGGAGGGGGGCTTAAGAAAGCTAGGGGAGCTCCCACTCAGACCTTGGCATCCATAAGTTCTCAGTCATATTAAAACAAACAAACAAACACACTAAAGCAGTTTTAGCAGACTTTTCCATTGCCAGGTCTGTAAAAATGCAAATTGTGCAGGCCATAGGCATGTGGTCTGTACATGATATAAAAAGGGATACATGGTCATCTTTAAACTCTGAGTGAAGGAAAAGCTATTCATATGTCAGTCCCTGCCTGCCCCAGGCCTATCTCAGTCAGCAAGGATGATCAGCTCAAACTTGGCCCAGCTCTGGAATCAATGTGAACCCAGCCTGACACGGCACTATGAGGTTCCTCCTCAGCAAGCAGTATGAGGGGGCACTGCAAAAAGCACGTGCTGCCCTGGGCACTGCACCTAAGGCTGGGAATGAGCTGAGCCCCAGAGACCATGGGGGCCTCCCACCTCCCACTGCCCCTGTGCCCCCACCAGAAGGGGCTGGTTTTCCTGACCAGCCATTGTGCCTGGGGCCACTGTCCTTGATCTATCTATCAGCTTCGCCCCCTACCCAGGGAACCTGCTGTCTAGTCCCGAGTCTCAGTTGGCTGCTGGGGAGCCAGTTGGCAGGTTTGGCTCCTGCCAGTCCCTTCCTTCCCTCAATGTCAGAACTGTGCTTAGACCCCATGCCCTGTGTGGGCTTGTGGGATGGGTGAGTAGATTCCCACTGAATGCCAAGGCCTGCTCCCCACTAGATATTGCATTCTGTATCAAATCTGCCTTGAGTTTCCCCTACACTCTTTAGACATTGTACTCAGACTGATTATCATGCCCTGGCTGGGTTGTTTTTTAATTTTAGCACCTACTGTGTGCTAGAAGGGGCTTCCCAGATGGCTCAGTAGTAAAGAACCTGCCAGCCAATGCAGGAGACATAAGAGACATGGGTTTGATCCCTGGGTCAGGAAGATCCCCTGGAGGAGAGCATGGTAACCCACTTTAGTATTTTGCCTAGAGAATCCCACAGACAGAGAAGCCTGGGGGGCTACAGTCCCTAAGGTTGTAAAGAGTCAGACATGACTGAAGCAACTTAGCATGCATGCACGCATGTGCTAGAAGCTGGGAAGGTTGCTGGATTCTAGTCGTCCCCACCCCTCACCACCCCCCCATCCAGAGCCAGCTCGGACCCTGATGGCCACAACGTGGGAGTTTCTAGCCTGATCTATATCCAGAGCCACCCCATTTAGGAAGTTTCCATGAACCATTCTCCTTATACAATCTGGAGAGTTCTGTGGGGGCCCAAGCCACACTGGGATGGGGGTGGGAGGGGCCCACTGACAAGGATACTGCTTCTCACACTAAAGGGGGTTTGAGTCCTTGTTTAGGGAGCGGTACCTTCCCTTCCACTCAATGGGAGGAAGAGTTCCAAAACTGGGAGGGACTGGGATTCAGTCTGATGTCCTAAATCCTGGTCTCTTGCTGTGTTGGATGGGCCCCTGAGAGGGTAACAGGCAGGAAGGCCAGCGGTCTCCAAATGGAGGAAGTAGTTTGCAAGTGTCAGACATTTTTTATCTCTTTCTGAAGCGGCAGGAGGAAACAAACTTCTGTTTTATTTTTTCCCCTTCTCTATACAAATTTAAAAAGGTGTTTCTCTTAAAATTCTGTGTTGCCATAATGACACCTGGTCCCACCTAAACTTAACTTTTTTCAAACCTTGAGCTAACCAATGCATTTTTCTTATAGAAATGTTTGTCTTAAGCTATGTTAACGCACTATGTATTTACCCTAGACTCTGTCTTCAAGTCGGTTCCGCCTAAAGGCTCAGAACAGACTTGACAAACCAGTATGTTATACTCATACCTTGTTCTCCTAATCTATGTTAATGAAACTATATATCTGTAAGGAAATTTGCCTTTTTTCAAGATTCATGTCAATCTTTTGTGGCCGGGATGACTCACCTGGTGCCAATGTTATCTCAAAATGCATGTTGTGGGTGAGGGGCCTGGTGCCATTCCCTGAGTTTTGAGACATTTCCTTTCTTTAATTAGCAGACTGCTGCTGCTGCTAAGTCGCTTCAGTCATGTCCGATTCTGAGACCCCACAGACGGCAGCCCACCAGGCTCCCCTGTCCCTGGGATTCTCCAGGCAAGAACACTGGAGTGGGTTGCTGTTGCTTTCTCCAGCAGACTACTAGTAGCTATACAATATCTGGCTAAAGAAAGAGGAGAGTGAAAAACTTGGCTTAAAGCTCAACATTCAGAAAATGAAGATCATGGCATCCGGTCCCATCACTTCACGGCAAATAGATGGGGAAACAGTGGAAACAGTGGCAGACTTTATTTTTCTGGGCTCCAAAATCACTGCAGATGGTGATTGCAGCCATGAAATTAAAAGACGCTTACTCCTTGGAAGAAAAGTTATGACCAACCTGAACAGCATATTAAAAAGCAGAGACATTACTTTGCCAACAAAGGTCCATCTAGTCAAGGCTATGGTTTTTCCAGTGGTCATGTATGGATGTGAGAGTTGGACCATAAAGAAAGCTGAGCGCCGAAGAATTGATGCTTTTGAACTGTGGTGCTGGAGAAGACTCTTGAGAATCACTTGGACTGCAAGGAGATCCAACCAGTCCATTCTAAAGGAGATCAGTCCTGGGTGTTCTTTGGAAGGAATGATGCTAAGGCTGAAACTCCAGTACTTTGGCCACCTCATGCGAAGAGTTGACTCATTGGAAAAGACTGATGCTGGGAGGAATTGGGGGCAGGAGGAGAAGAGGATGACAGAAGATGAGATGGCTGGATGGCATCACTGATTTGATGGACGTGAGTCTGAGTGAACTTTGGGAATTGCTGATGGACAGGGAGGCCTGGCCTGCTGCAGTTCATGGTGTTGCAAAGAGTCGGACACAACTGAGCAACTGAACTGAACTGAACTAAGGAAATGTCATTGTCTATTCCCTCATGTGTAAAATGGGAACAGTAACATCTGCTGTTACAAATAATATGTGGAGACTACCCTATAACCTGGAACATTCTTCAAAAATGGCATATATTAGTAACATAATTAATAATGTTTGGTATATGATTGACTCTGACACACAAAGTTTAACCTGGTTAAATTTGCAGAAGACTTCAAGCAGGACCTTCAGGGTGGAACTGTGTGTGTAGGAAGGTTATATTTTCTAGGAAACTGAATTTAGGATAGTGAATGAGGTGACAGCAAACTGGCTTTTATTAGGTCTCATGGGGTGGAGTGCATGCTTGCCTCCCTCAAGCCAACTATGGGCATGCCAGTGGCAGCACCAAGCCCAACCTTCCTCTCTCTGCCCCACCACCTTGCATACCTAGCTCAGGCCTGGCACAAAGCAGATGCATGACAGGAGAGGGCAACCAGAGAATTCTGGACAGAAGCAACTCAACTTGGGTCTGTGAGAGCTCTGAATTACATGTTTTCACTTGGTTCATTCATTCATCCATTCACTTATACAATAAAGCACCTTCCATGTCCAAGGCACACAGTAGGTCCACATCTTCAACTCAGGCCCAATACTCTCTGCTCACTCTACAGAGTCCTTGCAACTCCTTCTTTGGGTTCAGGAACTGTCTTCTTGACTGGATACTCTGCTCAGCTTTGATTTTCAGCTTCTTCACAAGATTCTGCTTCTTAAATCCTCCTTGGGGCTCCTCTCATCACTGCTTACAAATAGGTGTGGTATATAGTTCCTACCCACTCTCCAGCTCCAGGATATCCCACCCTGGCCTGGCCCTGACACCCCAGGCTCTTAATGACCTGCAAAAGGGTTTAGAATTGAGGAACAATTCACAGACAAAGAGAACAGAGCAACTGAGCCCTGCTCTCAGGGGACACGTGGATGGGGCACAGAGGAGGGCAAAGAAACAGTGAGGCCAGGAAGTCAGCTGGCCTCTCTTAGACTCCTACGGGGGTTGAACTGGGACCACTAATCTCTCACCAGAGCAGCGTACTGGGCCACCCACCCTACTGCATCCCCACAGGAGCTTGAAGTCCACTGACTGGAGTTTCAGGCTTTTGTTTCAAAAACTAGTTCACTCTCCTGACCCTGTGCGTTGAACACATCCTAGATGTTTTCCTGCTGAAATAACACAGACTAGGGATCAAACAGACTGGGCGGGGAGAGAAGGACACCCAGGGGCAAGGCCTGATGGGATGGCTTCATCCATGATGAAGGCCTCCAGTCTCCCAAGCAAGGCCTCCAGTCTCCACTCCAGGTCAGCCTACCCCCTCTTACCTGAAAGAAAGCACTTGGGCTCTGTGGCAGCTGTATGCTTCCGTCAGGGCTGGCAAGCCTCACAGAGGAGACCAGAACTGAGGGGTGAGGCGAAAAGAGAAGGCAAGCAGTGTCCTGCGTGGGCAGCTTCTGAGAGAAGTCCTCACCATGCCATTCTTGAACTCCTTTTGTTTTCCATCCTATCCCACCCCTAGCCTGCTGAGAATCACTAGCTGAGGGCCAGGAGCAGATGAGTAAATAAGCCAGACGCTGTTTTCACCCAGAAAGGGAAAGAGGGAGGTGATATGATATCCTCCTCCTATTTTTTTTCCTTCTCCAACTTCTTGAATATCATTTTATGCTGTCTGCTGTTTGAAAGCTGAGTTTGTAAGTCAGGTGGACATACTTCTGCATCACCCAGGAGTGGGGCTACTTGTAGAGGGGAAGGATAGGGATCTGGCCCTGGTGTTTCTTCCCTGCTTCCTCTGCTCTCCATGTTATAGTCATGTCAGAGGCCATAAAGGACTGGCCAGTGGAGATGTTTTCATGGTGTAGCTTATACATTTGAAATCACTGTCAGCATTGAAAAGTGACAATATTTTACATTAAAAATATTAATTTCTGACATCTTAAAAAACTGGAAAATGTGGCAGCACTGGGCCAATAATTCCAGATGACAATGAGTAGCAGAGCTCAGAAGCAGCAGTCCCCTTGGGACTTACTTTCCAGTTTCCCACCGTCCCCATACTTCCCTTTGGTGCTCCAGGCATGGAGGGCCACTTACCATGTTCATGCTAGTCTTTGTATATGACCTGTTCACTCACTTATATTAACTTCCTGGGTCCTTTCAGCACTTCAACTGAGATCTCTGATTTACATTGAACTATTTATTTCCAAAATATGCCTCCATGTTTGCCTTTATTCTACCCTCAGCATGGAATGCCACCCCACAGCCTACCTAGAAAATGTCTACCCATCCTTTATGACCCAACTGAAGCCTCATCTCTGCTGTGAAGTCTTCCCTAACTTATGCAAGCAGAGCTGGGGATTTCCTCCTTTGAATTCTTGCGCTGAGGCCAATGCTACACAATCACCATTTACCTACTGGATGATAATTATGCATTTATATGTCTGGTTCTGCTACTAAACTGTGTGTTCCTTGAGACCAGAGACTACGGCTTCCTTATTCTTGAATCGCCAGCTCTGAGCAAGGGGCCTGGCACACAGGAGACTCTCAAATGCTTGTTGAATAAATTATGGAATGGCTGACTGAAGGGATGAAAAGGGAGTTAAAAGGGCTCAGTCAACAGTCCAGTATTCATGGGCTTCCTTGGTGGCTCAGACGGTAAAGAATCCGCCTGCCGTGCAGGAACCTGGGTTTGATCCCTGGGTTGGGAAGATGCCCTGGAGGAGGGCATGGCAACCCACTCCAGTATTCTTGCCTGGAGAATCCCCATGGACAGAAGAGGCTGGCAGGTTACAGTCCACGAGGTCACAAAGAGTCAGACACAACTGAGCGACTAAGCACAGCACTGCACACTCAATATAGATACTGTCCTTTGATGGGGACCAGAGGCAAGTTGGGTGGTACCAGAGCAATTCTAGATTCCCTGAAGTCAATCTCATTTGGCACCAACTGTTTGGTACTGAGCCTGCCACATTCTGAGTGCTTATGGACTAAAAGAATGGAGCTCATCTGATCAAGAAGAGTGACACCTAAACTTTAGTTTGGAGTTGGTGTTCCAGGGGCCACCTCACATCACTCTGGTTTAGAATCCTGCCTCCAGCACATCCCAGCTCTGAGACCCTGAACAAATGACTTAATCTTTCTGAGGTTCAACATCCAGACCAGGAAAAAAAAAAAAAGAAAATCATAATACCACATCATCACAGAGTAGGTATGAGGTGTAAACAAGATATCTCTAGGTCAAGTGACATGTTGCAGACAGTTAAAATGTTGGACCCTTTGTTGGTTTAGGTTAGTAAGGAGCATGTGCATGTGTAAGAATGAGTGGGTATGGTATATAACACATAGGACTGTGCATATGCGATCTGTGTTCCTATCCAGCTCCGATTCCATGAAATACTTCAAGAGAAGATTAGGACACATCCTGTGAAAGGAAGAATTCTACTACAGGATGGTTAACAAGACCTCCAAAGAGAGAGATAAGTTCAGTTCCTCCATCAAAGGCTGTTCAGAGGCACAACAGAACTCTGCCCCACCCACATCCCCATTTCCTAGTGCCCACAACACCCATACACTCAACCCATTTTGGCTGCCATTTTGGATGTTTCTTCATCTCTTTAATGAAAATGATTAACAACTGCTTGGAGGGCTGGGTGGGATTGTTAATGAGACTGGACACCTGAAGCACTTAACTTGGTGTTAGTATACAAAGCAGATGCTCAGTAAACCTTAAGCCATTTCCCTTCTGTGGGGCCACAGGACTGCAGACTAACCAAAAAAAATTATGGAAGAGAGAGGGACACTGAGGACATGTCATGTTGTACACTGAAAGGGGTGTACATGAAAGTGACAAGGACAGGAGGAATTTTAATAGGACCACAATGAGATGGGGTCAAGGGGTTGAGAATGATTGAAAAAAAAATGCATGTGTGGGTCCTGAATATCCACAACAACTCCACACAGGATTCAGTCCACTGATATAACCAGCTCCTACCCAACCAAAATGGGTCACATTGTGCTTAACAGACCTTTCTGGCATTTCCTATAGACACCATATGGGGATTACTGATTGGAAATGTAGCTGCCACTGAACTTTACTAAACTTGAAGTTGGAGACTTTTTTGAGAGCTTTAAAAGGCATTTCATAGTGTATTTATAATCAATGAAAAATGAGAAGAAATATAAATGTCTAACAAGTGGAGAATGGATAAATTGTGGTACAGCAATTATATGGAAGCTCCAATACTCTGGCCACCTGACGTGAAGAACTGACTCATTGGAAAAGCCCCTGATGCTGGGAAAGACTGAAGGCAGGAGGAGAAGGGGATGACAAAGGATGAGATGGTTGGATGGCATCACAGACTCGATGGACATGAGTTTGAGCAAGCACTGGGAGTTGGTGATGGACAGGGAAGTCTGGTGTGCTGCAGTCTATGGGGTTGCAAAGAGTTGGACATGACTGAGTGACTGAATTGAACTATATGGGATAGTATACAGCAATAAAAATGAATAAACTGCAACCCATGTATCAGCATGGATAAATCTCAAAAGCATAATGATTTATAAAAAGAAATTTGCAGAAGAATATGTATGCACAATATGATGCCATTTATACAAAGTTTAAAAACATGCATAAAACAATATATATATATATATGGATCATATGTATGTGGTGGAAGTATAAATATATGCATGGGAATTAGAGCCAATTTGGGATACTGACTTCCTCTAGGCCAGCATGGGGTGGGGCTTACAGCTGGATCTGTAATTAGCTGTTTCTTAGAAAAGATCTGAAGCAAATGTGGCAAAATGTTAAGACTTGACATTTTCCAGTCTTCTTTGCTGTATAATTTTAAAAATCTGGAGCAATAAAGTGTTTCTGGCTGCCCCTGCTTTTATCCTTTTTGTTGAGGGCCAGATACAGACCAAGATCATTTAAGCCTTCACACAACATTTACCTCATTTTACAAAGGAGGCACTTGAGGCTCAGACAGGGGAAATGGCTTGCCCAAAGACAAGAAGTATGATTAGGTCCTAGGTTCCCAAACCTCATCCTCATATCCTGCACCTGAAAGTATGAGTCCTATGCTGTCAAAGCAAACTGGGATTCTTTGAGCTTTCTGGTGGTCTGGATTCTTAAATGGGATTGATTACCATTTCTCAACCCTCCACCTTGTGGCAGAGAAGGCAATTCATGTCCAGCATCTTCCAGCCATCTACCTAGTGACAGAGGTGGCCTAGGTAAGCCTTTTTTCACTGATGACACTAGTAGAGATTGAGTGAGAACCCTCTTGGCATTGGGCTGTCCAGAGAGTTGGTTGGGTGAGGTACTCTCTGCTTTGCAATCTTGGTATCTCTCACTGCTTACCAAGAACTTGGTGAGAGGCCTGGGGAAGCATCTTCTGCCACCACTGGGGATACCAGTAGGGATCAGGTGGGAGGCCGACAGGCATCTGGCCTAGGGAAGAGCTTTCTTCCTTCATAGGCCTGGTGTCTCCTATCCCCACACAGCAGTATCAGTCTTGGAGAACTGCATTCTATTTCCATGTGGAGCACCAATAAGGTGAACAAAAATACCAGAATAGTAGTGTAAAGGCTCTAAAAACTAAATTGTCATTGGAACCATGGCACACAGAGGTAGGCCAGGACCTACCTGTTAAACCTAAATAGAATGATTTCCCGCTAAAATACAAGATTGAAATAGGATCTAGAGTCTCCTAACATAATATTTAAAATGTCCAGGATGCATTAAAAAATTGCTTAGCATACCAAAAACTGGGAAAATCACAACATGAGTGAGAAAAGACAATCAGCATATGCTAACACCAAGATGAATCAGATGTTGGTATTACGAAGCAAGAATTTTAAAGTAGCCATCATAAAGTGCTTCAATAAATACTATTTAATTTTTTTAAATATGAAATTTCAACCAAAGTAACAAAAAAATACAAAAAGAACCCAAAGTAAATTATAGCACTCAAAAATACAATAATAAAAACGCACTGGTTAGGCTCAGTAGAAGAAATAATATGACAGAGGCAAGGATCTATGAACTTGAAGACAGAACAGCAGAAATTATACAATCTGACCAGCAGAGAGAAAATAGACTAAAAAGCATGAACAGAGCATCAGAGACATGGGACAATGATAAAATATCTAAGATTTATATCATCAGAGCCCCAGAAGGCAAATAGAAATAAAGGGTGAAAACTCCCCAAATTTAGGCAAAGATATAAGCCTACAGATTCAAGGTGAGCAAACCCAGATGGGATAAACCCAAAGAAATTCACACCAAGACAAGTCAAATAAACTTCTGAAAACTAAAGAAGAAGAAAAAGATCTTGAAAGTAGTTAGAGAAAAACAATTACCCATAGTGCAAAAACAATCCAATTGACAGTAGAATTTTCATCAGAAACCATGGAGTTAAAAAAAAGAGTAGCACATTTTTCAAGTGCTAAAAGAAAAGAGCTGTCAACCTAGAATCCAATGAAAGTATCTTTTAGCAATGGAGGGGAAATCAAAACATTCTCAGAGAAAGAAAAACTAAGAGAATTTGTTATCAGGAGGCCTACCCTGAAAGAACAGCTAAACGAAAGTCTTTAAAGTCTTCCTTTAAATATAAAGGAAATGATTAAAGAAGGAATTTTGGAACATCAGGAAGGAAACATAGAGTAAGTGAAAATATGGGTAAATGTTGAACTTTCTCCTCTTAAATTTTCTAAATTATGTTTTATGGTTGAAACAAATTATAATACTGTCTGATGTAGTTCTAAATGAATCTAGAGGAAATAGTTAAGATAATTATAAATGGAGGCTAAAAAGGATATAAAGGGAGATAAGATTACTATATACTTCACTTGAACTGGTAAAATGACAATATCAGCAACTATGAAAAGATCTATATCTTATGAGATATCTATCTATATAGATATCTCTATCTATAAATGCCTTCAGTAATGTTATACAAAGAGATACACTCAAAGACATTTAGATACATCAGAATGGAATTCTAAAAAATGTTCAAGTAACCCACATGAAGACAGAAAAAGGAAATAGAAAACAAAAGATAAAGTGGCAGATTTAAACCCTAGCATATTAATAATTCTGTTAAATATAAATGGTTTATATATTAAAGCTAAAATATAGAGATTAACAGAGTGGGCTAAAAAACATTATTCAACTATACATTGTTCACAAGAAACTTGCTTTAAACATAACAATATAGGTAAGTTGAAAGTAAGAAGATGGAAAAAGATATGTCATGCAAACATTAATTTTAGAAAGCAAGACAGACTATATTGATATCAGATAAAGTAGACTTTAGAGCAAAGAAAATTACTAGGGAAAAAGAAAGACATTACATAATGATGAATGGATAAATTTATCAGGAAGACAGCAATCTTAATTGTGAATGTATCAAGCAACAGAGCTGCAAAATACAAGAAGCAAAAACTAAAAGAGCTGAAAGGAGATCTAGATGAATCCACAATTATAATTGGGGACTTAAGCGCTCCATTTGCAATAACTGAAAGAACTACTTGACAAAATCAAAAGAATCCAGCAATCCATAGGATTTAATTGACATACACTGAACACTCCACCCAACAAGAGCAGAATACATATTTTTCCAAGCATTCATGGAACATTCACTAAGGTAAACCATATCCTAGACTATATATAAACAGATCCCAGTAAGTTAAAATGTTTGAAATCATATTAAGTGTATTCTCTGAGTATAATGGAATCAAACTACAAGTCGATAAAAAAACCCAATCAAACAAGAAAATCTCCACACACTTGGAAGTTAAACAACACACTTCTAAACAATCTGTGGGTCAAAAAGGAAGTTTCAAAAGAATTTAAAAATACATTGAACTTAATGAAAATTAAAATATAACCTGTCAAAATTTGTAGGATGCAACTAAAGCAGTGCTTAGAGGGAAATTTGTGGCATTAAATGCTTACCCTATTAAAGGGGAAAGGCCCAAGACTCATAATCTAAGTTCCTACTCCAAGAAAATAGAAGGAAAAAAAAGGCCCAAAGTAAGAAGAATTAAGGAAATAATAAAGATAAGAGCAGAAATCAATGAAATTGGAAAGTGAGAAAGCAATTGAGCAAAATCAAGGAAACAAAAAGCTGGTTCTTGAATGAAACAGGGATAATTGGCATAGATCTTGAAACCATTAGAAGAATAATACATGACAGTATACATGTTAGAATTCCCATTCTCCCAAATCATCCCACCCTCTCCCTCTCCCTCTGAGTCCAAAAGTCCGTTATACACATCTGTGTCTTTTTTCCTGTCTTGCATACAGGGTCGTCATTGCCATCTTCCTAAATTCCATATATATGTGTTAGTATACTGTATTGGTGTTTTTCTTTCTGGCTTACTTCACTCGTAAGAATTAAAGATTTTAAAATTAAAAAAAAATAAATAAAAAAAAAGAATAAAATGCAAAAAAAATAAAAATAAAAATAAAAAAAAGAAGAATAATACATATTATAAAACAACTTTACACTCATAAACTCAACAACTTAGAAGAAATGGATCAATATCTCAAAACTACAAACTACCAAATCTCAGTCAAGAAATGGATCATCTGAATAGTCCTATAATGATTTAAAATATTGAATTTAAAAAATTCTACATAATCTGTTACAGAAAACAGAAAAGGAGGGAAAACTCCCCCAAATCATGTATGAGTTCAGTATTACCCCAATACCAAACTAGACAAAGATAGCACAAAATGACACCTACAGACCAATATCCTTCATGAATTGACACATGACACAAAAATGCTTAACAAAATATTAGCAATAGAACTCAGCAATACAGAAAGAGAGATGCCATGACAAAGTAGATGTTTTATCCTAATAGGGGTTGACTCCAGGAATGCAAGAGTTGTTCAATATTTGAAAAATGAGTGTAATCAACAGGCTAAAGAAGAAGAATCATGAACAAATCAACTGAAGCAAAATAATTTGGCAAAATCCAATACCCATTCATGATAGAAATGCTCAGAAAACCAGGAAGAGAGAGGGAACTTCCTCAACTTAGTAAAGAACACTTCTAAAAAAATCTGCAGCTAACATTAAACATAATGGTGAAAGGCTGACTGTTTTCCCCTGGAGATCAGGAACAGGGCAAGGGTGTCTGTTTTTACCACTCTTACTCAACACAGAAAAGACAATTACATTTCTATATACAAGCATTGACCATGTGCGAACCAAATTTAAAAACACATAATACCATTTACAATTGTTCCCCCAAAAAAGCAATATTTACGTATAGAACTTGCACACGATCTCTGTGCTGAAAATTACTAAACTGCTTAGGAAAGAAATCAAAGACCTAAATAAATGGAGAAACAATACTATATTCATGGATTGGAAGACTCAACATAGTAAAGATAGCTGTTGCTGCTCCTGCTAAGTCACTTCACTTGTGTCCAACTCTGTGCGACCCCATAGATGGCAGCCCACCAGGCTCCCCCGTCCCTGGGATTCTCTAGGCAAGAATACTGGAGTGGGTTGCCATTTCCTTCTCCAATGCATGAAAGAGAAAAGTGAAAGTGAAGTCGCTCAGTCGTGCCCGACTCTTAGCGACCCCATGGACTGCAGCCCACCAGGCTCCTCCGTCCATGGGATTTTCCAGGCAAGAGTACTGGAGTGGGGTGCCATTGCCTTCTCCGAGTAAAGATAGCAATTCTTCCAAAATTGAAGGTATAGGTTTAATGAAATTCCTATCAAAATCCCACAAGATTCTTTTGTAGATATAGACAATTTTATTCTAAAATTTATGTGGAAAGGCAGTAGGCCCTAGAATAGCTAAAAATAATCTTGAAAAGAAGAGCGAAATCGGAGGACTCTGCTTATATTATATAGCTACACTAATCAAGAGTGAGTGGTACTGGTGGAGCAATACATATACAGATCAATGAAATGGAATAGAGAACTCAGAAATAGACATACAAAATATGCCCAACTGATTTTTTTAAAACTTTTTATTTTGTATTGGGGTATAGCCAGTTGGCAATGTTGTGATAGTTTCAGGCGAACAGTGAAAGGACTCAGCCATACATATATATGTATCCATTCTCCCCTAAACTCCCCTCCCACCCAGTCTGCCACATAACATTGAGCCAACTGATTTTTGACAAAAGTGAAATAGCAGTTCAATGGAGGAAGAAAAACCTTGTCAAAAAATGGTACTGAAGGAATTGACCTCCTTGGGGGGAAAAAAGCATCACTAAATGGATGATGAATTAAATGTAAATATAAAACTTTTAGGGAAAAAAGAGAAAATCTTTAGTACTAAGGGCTAGGTAAGGGGTTCTTGGACTTGACATCACAAGGACAAACCATAAAAAGAAAATCTGATAAATTGAACCTCTTCAAAATTAAAATGTATGCTCTGTAAAAGCCCATGTGAAAAGGACAGAAAGAAAAGCTTCAGAGTGGGAGAAAGTATTTGTAAACCACATATCCAAGAAACCAGAAATCTACATGCTAGAATAGATAAAGCACTCTCAAAATTTAACAGTAAAAAAAAGAACAATCCAATTAGAAAATAGACAGAAGCCATGAACAGACATTTCACTGAAGAGTATATACAGATGGCAAATAAACTGTGAGAAGACGTTTAACATCATTAGCAATTAGGGAAATGTAAAGTAAGATCACAGTGAGATATCATACTTATCAGAATGGCTTAAAAAACAACAGTGACCACATCAAATCCTGGTACTGCCACTAGGCAGAACACTCTTTGACATAAATTGCAGCAGTATTTGTTTGGATCTCTCTCTTAAAGTAAAGAAAATAAAAGCAAAAACAAACAAATGGGACCTAATTAAACCTAAAAGCTTTTGCACAGCTAAGGAAACCATCAACAAAACAAAAAGACAATCTACTGAATGGGAGAAAATATTTGCAAATTATATGGCCAATAAAGGATTAATACCCCAAATACACAAACAGCTCATACATCTTACAATAACTTACAATAACTCAACATCGAAAAACCAAGCAAACTGATTTAAAAATGGGAAGAAGACCTGAATAGACATTTACCAAAGCGGGCATACAGATGGCCAACAGGCACTTGAAAAAGATGCTCAACATTGTTAATCATCAGAGAAATGAACATTAAAACCACAATGAGGATCTCCCTGGGGGTACAGTGTAAAAGAATCTGCCTGCCAGCGCAGAGGACACAGGTTCAGTCTCTGGTCCAGGAAGATTCTACATGCCACGGAGCAACTGAGTCTGTGCACCACAACTACTGAGCCCGAGCTCTAGAGCCCATGAGCTGCAGCCACTGAAGCCCGTGTGTCTAAGAGCCTGTGCTCCCCAGCAAGAGAAGCCACCACGCTGAGAAGCCCATGCACTGCAGCAAAGAGTAGCCCCCGCTCCCGGCAACGAGGGAAAGCCTGCATGCGGCAACGAAGACCCAGCACAGTCAAAAATAAGTATCGCCTCTCACCTGCCAGAACGGCTATCATCAGAAAGAACACAAATAACAAATGTTGGTGAGGAGGTGGAGAAAACGGAGCCCTCACACACTGTTGGTGGGAATGTAAATTCGTGCAGCCATTAAAGAAAACAATGGGGAGGTTTCTCAAAAGCACAAAAGTGGAGTTACCAATATGACCCAGAAATTCCACTCCTGGCTATGTAAGAAAAAGGGGAAACACTAATTCGAAAAGATATATGTACTCCAATGTTCACAGTAGCATTACTTACAATAGCCAAGATATGGAAGCAACCTAAGTGTCCATCAACAAATGAACAGATAAAGAAGATGTTCTGTATACATACACACACAATGAAATAGTACTCAGCCATAAAAAGAGTGAATTTTTCCATTTGCAACAACATGGACGGACTTGGAGGGCATTATGCTAAGTGAAATAAATAAGACAGAGAAAGACAAACATTGTATGATCCCACTTATTTGTAGAATCTTAAAAGAACTATTGAATGTAGCAAAAAAGAAATTCACAAATATAGAGAAAAAAGTAGTGGTTACTAGCGGGAGGAGGGAAGTAGAGAGGGACAGGATAGGAGTAGGGGATGAAGAGGTACAAACTCCTATGAATAAAATAAATGACCTACAAGGACCTATAGTACAACACAGGGTATAGAGTCAATAATAACTATAAATGGAATATCACCTTTAAAAGTTGTGAATCACCATGTTGTACACCTGAAACTTATGTAATATTGCACATCAACTGTACCTCAATAAAAAAAATCCTCATGGGAAAAAAATTAAGCATGCAATTAACATACAACTTGGCAACTGCACTCTTGGGCATTTATCCCAGAGAAATGAATACTTACGTTCACAGATAAACCTGCTACATGAATGCTCATAAAAGTTTTATTCATACAGCCCCAGACTGGAAGCAACACAGATGTCTTTTAACAGGTGAATGGTTAAATGAACTGGTACATTCATACCATGGAATACTACTCTGCAATAAAAAGGAGCAGATTGTTGATAGATGCAACAACTTGCAAGGACCTCAAGAAAATGATGCTGAATGGAAAAAAAAACAGTCTTGAAAGATTATATATGATATAAACTTATTTATATAATATTCTTGAAATAACAAAACCATATGGGTGGAGAATAGCATCTTGGTTGCCCGGGACTAGAAATGGGGGAAGTGGGTAGTGGCTATGTGAATATCAAGAGGTAGCACCAGGGAGATCCTTGTGGTGACCACCTCGATTAGGTCTGTACCTTGATTGTGGGGATGGTTTTCTTGTTCTTTAGTCACTAAGTCATGTCCGACTCTTTGCAACCCCATGGACTGTCACCTGCCAGGCCCCTCTGTCCATGTAATTTCCCAGGCAAGAATACTGGAGTGGGTTGCCATTTCCTTCTCCAGGGGACCTTCCTGACCCAGGGATTGAACCTGAGTCTCCTGAATTGGCAGGCAGATTCTTTACTGCTGAGCCACCAGGGAAACCTGTGGAGATGGTTACACATATGATAAAATCACATACACACACAATACATACACACACTCACAGGGTACATGTAAAACTGGTGAAATCCGAATAAGGACTATGAATTGTACCAACATCAATTTTGACACTGTACTATAGTCATGTAAGATATCAATATCGGGAGAAACTGGGTAAAGAACACCCTGTACATTTCTTTTTGCAATTTGCTGAGAATTTATAATTATTTCAAAATAAAAAAATTTAAAGGGGGTTGGTGTACTACTTGATGTATTTATTTACTAAGATGTCAAAGCTGGGCTTTTTCGGAAGTGGTTCATAAGTCAGTACATCAGAAAGCAGGGAAAGGATGGAAACCAGCATTTGCTGGGGACATGCTCTGGGCCAGACAGTTCACTTATATAATCTTATTTAATTCTCTAGACATCCCTGGTGAAGTTGGCATTTTTTCTCATTTCAGATGAAGAAAATGAATCTTAGACTCAGGGCCTGTCCAAGTTAGTGGCTAATAATTTCTAACTGAAGCTAATAATTATTAAGTGCATATGTATGCTAAGTGCTATTCATGAGTTATTTCATTTAATACTCAAAATAACTATGTAATGTATTATAGGTACTACTATTACTCCCATTTAACAGATGAGGGACCTGAAGCTCAGCTGGGTTAAATGACCTGCCCAAAATCATACAGCATGGAAGAGGTAGAATCAGGATCCAAGACAGGCATGTATGATGTGCTTTTCCTCAACCTCAAGGCACTTTTCAAAGTCAAGTAGGGTAAGAAATTCAGATTCCAAGGCAGAAATGAACCCTCCTCGGTGTCCGCAATACATCCCATGAGTCTCTTACCCCAGTCCCTGGAACCATTTATTGCATACATACCTCCAATGTCTGCCTCTCCCTGCAATGCTAAATTATGGAAACTCCTTGAGAGAGAGAACCATGGTTTACTCATGTTCATGGCTCTAGAATAGAGGCACAACTTTTATCTGGTGCCTGGATGAAAGAAGTGAGAGATCTCTTTAAATTCTGTGAATAATTCTCTCTCTTTTTACACTTTTTATTTTGTATTGGGGTATAGCCAATTAACAAACAATGTTGTGATCATTTCAAGTAAACAGCAAAGGGATACATATACATATATGTATACATACATATACATGTATCCATTCTCCCCCGAACTGCCTCCCATCCAGGCTGCCACATAACACTGAATAGAGTTCCATGTGCTATACAGTAGGTCCTTATTGGTTATCCATTTTAAATATAGCAGTGTGTGATTGTGCATCCCTAACTACCCCTTCCCTCCATCCTGCCCCCCTGGCAACCATAAGCTTGTTCCCTAAGTTTGTAAATCTGTTTCTGTTTTGTAAGTTATGAACAGTTCTCTCTCTAGGGCTGCACCTGGGAGTATCTGAGAACCCATCTTCACCTGCATCACACCAGGTGGGCTGAGTAGACGTGTGGACCCCAGTTTTCTCTGATCCCACATCACAACCACTGGTGTGCTGGAGCAATTTACCCTGGCTCACCATAGCCAATTGTTATATTTTCACAATTTTGTAAACTGATTTTTAAACCATTCATAGCTTGAAATCAGCCATGGTGGGAATATTTAGGCCACAAAAATTGGCAAATGCTACAAAGCAAGGCACTCTTCACAAACATCAGAACTGGTTGTTAAACATTTACCAGCACACTGCTGATCCCAGACATTTGACTGCAGTACTTAGGTGCAAGTAAATAAAGAACTCCCAGGTGGAAGGGGCAAAAATAAGCCTTCCAGGGTGCTGCAAATGTTCTTTATCTTGATCTGGCTATATACAAAGATGTATACATACGCACAAATCCACTGAGCTACACATTTACAACCAGCACACTGTTTGCAACTTACTGTATGCATGTTTTGCTCAATAAAAAGAAACTCCCAGACTATGTAAAGAGCTGTGGATTGATCTAGATCTCTTGCTCCCTGCAGAGACCCTACTAATCAAGATGCACTGACGCTCCCAGGCATATTGATCTCCGTGCATCATGGATGATGAGGCAGCTCAGTTCAGTGCTTATCTGTTGCGCAGGACGGGGCAAAGGTGATCCAAACAGCTGCTGGCATCAGGAATCCGAGTCCCTTCATGTCTTTTCTTCGTCACAGCTGCTGACATCTCTCACCTATGTTACTCGTAGCCGTGGCTCGGGATGGTGCTGTTTGCTGATGGGCAGCATGACTCACTATCCAGCAGATCATTTTTCTAATTAAGTGGGGAGATGGACGGATATTTTCCCATATTTGGGCAGAAGTCTCATTTGCTTGTGTCTTTTTACTGCAATTACTCAGCTTTATATTGAAGGGGCGATTCTCTCCACTTAAAAAAAATAGTACACGAAACCTGCCCCCTCAGACAATTTGTGGGGAAAATGGAAAGGAAATGAAGCACTTTTCCAAAGTGCACCCTCATGAGAGAGAGGAAACAACCTTCACTGAGCTTCTTCCACAAAATTGCCATAGATGGGAATGCCCAGCTCCCTATTTTATCTTTAGGATGCTAGCTGGCATTTAACCTTCCTGAAACAATTCCCATCCTTCTCCTGCTTTCTGGACTCCTCTCCCCTCAGCCACTCAACTGAACAACTCCCTTGGGGCAGCAGCTTTATCCTATGAAGGAACGACAGGAGCTTGCAGGCAAATCCTGGGCTCTAGGAAGTGGGAGGGGAGGTCTAGCTCAGTGATAGCCCTTCATGGGGATGCAGGAGCAACCATGGTGGAACTTGAAGGGTGGACAAGGATAAATTTGCACAATGTCACTGTCAAAGCCTCAAGAAATCAAATACCTAGTCCCCCCTGCCTTCTAGGCTCAGAAATAGCTCCTCAGATAAACCCAATTCAAGCTCAAGTGCTCAAAGTGCATTGTAGACAGATACTGCTATGAGGATTTTTTTTTTTTTAAAGTAGAATGTTAGTAGCTCCTGGAAGTCCCACTCAGTCCCCCATGAGCTGAAGTCATGGAACTCACCAGTTGGCTCAGCCCCCTCTCATTTCTGCCTCCAACAGGGTGAGCAGCCTTGGCACTGGTCTCACTGCTCTTTCACTGTATTCACTGGGCCCTTGTACAACTTGCCAGTTATGAGTCCAGTCCTGAATCCCAAGCGTACTTGGACAGAATTACATTTCCTGCCTGGCTTTTGCCAGGCTCTTTCTCCTAGGGACTACTTCCTATAACACACACACACACACACACACACACACACACACGCGTGCGCGCGCGCGCGCGCACACACACAAGTCTGCCTCTGCCATGCCTAAGTCTTCCACACCCAAAGACCACCCAAGAACCAGTATTCCTAACCCCACCCCTTCCTTAATAGCCTCAATAGTGGCCGCAATCCCAGCATGCCTCCTGCCCAAATTATGACAACTTGCTTCAATCACAAAGAACAAAGTCCTCAGATGCTCTTGGTAAATCCAACCGATCCTTGGTCCACATATGATGCTAAAGGCTTGACCAGGGGCCCACACCACCCCTTCTGTCCAGGAACGGTTCAGTTGAACTGTGTCCCTGCTGGTTTCTGACCTTCAAAGTCTTTCCCAGTGGTTGAGGTCATGTTTGGGACCCAGCTGCAAGTTTCCTTCACAAGAGACTGCTGTCAGATGAGATATACCCACTCTAGTGCCAACAATGTCAGCACTTATCATACCCTCATCAGGTTACCTGAGTGCACTAGAAGCTGGTGCCTCTTTCTCTCTCAAAAGGGCTGGGAGTGGGGTGAGGGAGGGGAGGAGGAGAGAGGTAGAGAAGGAGGTCAGATAGGAGGATCAGCTGTCATGTTGGCTTACTGGCTCCCCTCACCAGCAGTGGCCACCGCTAGTCATTTAACAGATATTTGTTGAATAAAATCATAAAGAAATGCATGGAATAGATCTAAAATATAAAAGAAAAGCATTCTTTAGCTCACAGATACATCAAGCTCTCCTTGAATCTCTATTGCCAGCCCAGTTTGCCTTCCATACCTCTTTCTTTACACTTCTCCCTTTCAGCTAAGCAGCATTACGTCCTTTTCTCTGAGGTCCTAAAAAACTAACAGCCTTGCTTTTAGTTTTCCACAAAATGGAAAACAAGCCTGAGAAGAACTTGCATGGCTCTTGGCCACTGCATATGCAACTTGAGCCGACTGAACCCTGTTTGCCTCATCTGAGAGGTTATACACCAGTGTGTCATGGACAAACAGACCGATGGCTGGGGCCGGAAATATTTCCATCTGCCTATCTCATGGGGTTCCTAGCACCCCTCTGACCTCAATTCCTCCAGCAGCAGCAAAGCCAACACTCCGCATTCCCAAACTCCCACTCTTCAGGGTTTGGTAGGCAGTTCACAAGAGTACTGGTAGGTCAGGCTGCACAGACCAGGCCTCTGAGCTTACAGACTCCCAAATACAGAGCCCTTGGTGGAGTCAACCAGAGGGCTGTGCTCACAGCCCACCTGCCTCAGTTACCAAGGTTCTTGGAGGTCCTGGAAGGTCCTGCTCCCACCTCCCACCAGGTCCATGTTAGACACTCCCAGACCTCACTGACAGGGCAAAGGATAAAATATCCAGACTACATACCTAGTCATTCCAGCAACTTGCCCAGCAGTCCTCCAGAATGTGTGCTTGGGAGCTGGAGGAGGGATAAAATGAGAGGACAAGGCTGCTGGGGAAAGCCCTGGGCTCTGTAACCTTCTGGCCAAGTGAACTGAATTTCTAGACTAAGGCCAGAGGAGGGACGAGCAAAGGAGAGAAAGGAAAAGAGGCAGGACCAAAGCTAACCCCTTATTTTTTCTTCCTAAACTCAATCCAGATTTGCCTTCTGAGGGCTGCCCGAAACTGATCCTTGTGGCTCTGACTCGGCCTTTCTTAAAGACATAGTTCCCACTATGCGGGGGTGGGGGGCAAATCTCACCTGGCCCAAATACGTCCCAGGACAAAAGTTGGGGGAAGGCAACACAGTGCAAAACCCCAAATGCCCCACACCTCCACTCTTGATCTAGACCCACAACTGGAGATTCCTTCAGAGCAGCCAACTCAAGACCTCGGCTGTGTGACTCACAGACTCTGCTAGCTAGAGTCACTGGACTGGTCTCTCGAAGTCTGCAAGTGAGTGTGGGAAAAAGAGCACTGGAACACGAGTCCCATCTCTCACTACTTCCTGTGTCACCATGATCAAGTCACTCTCCTCCTCTCAGCCGTGGTTTCCCTTCTTGACACATAAAAAGCTAATAGTGGCAGCCCTGCCAAGCTCCCAGCTTGCTGCTGTCTCTTCTTACAGTGGAAGGCAGCACCCTGAGGTGCTTAGGGTCCTGGCATCTGACCCCCAGCAGCCTGTGCTGCTCCAGCTCAGAGATACTTACGAGGATCAGAATTGGGACTTTTTTGCTGGGTTGGGTAGGGGTGGAATCCAGGTGTGAGCTGGTGAGTGGGTAGATAGGGAGCCATTTTGTGTGTGTGCCAGGGGAGGAGGAGGAACAGCCTATCTTCCGTGTTCTTTACAAGGTGTTACCAACCCATCAGTATCTGCCATTCAGGGGTGCAGAAAGTGGCTGTGAGCACATCCTGATCTTCCCCTTGCCTCCATATGTCTCACTTCCTCTGTAGGAAAACCATCTAGGCCATCAGCTTGGCCAGGCTTAGGGGCCAGGCTCTGGGCCTGCTAGCTCTTTCTTACTGCAGACTCCAGCCCCTCTTCTTCCCTGAAGCTGCCTGCCTGCTCTCCACACCTAGGCTTTTGTTCCTTTTCAGTCTGTCTGCAGAGTGGGGCACTGTCTCCAAGCTCCCTCCTCCTTTTTCACCTCGAAGAACAGCACACAGCCTCATTTCCTTTAGAGGCCGTGGTTCTCAGCTGTCTGTATATGAGAATTTCCTGAAGAGCTTTAGAAAAAAGGCTCATACTCAAACTTCACCCCTGGCGTCAGATTCCATTAGTCTGGGGCATCCTGGGCACCACTGGTGTAAAAACTCGGGAGGTGATTCTAATGTGTCATCAGAGGTACAAGCCATGGCTTTGAGGGTTCCTGCTACTTAAGATATCAGGGAATCAGAGGAAGGGTGACCAGCTAACAGGTATGGGAAAAGAGAAAATGTTGGCACCTCTCAAAGTTATTCCAGAAGCAGTTCTTCCCTGAATGCATCACTCTCTCAGGAGAAAATAATGCCAGTGGCTCATACCATCATGCCAGACAGTGTCAAGTGTTTTGTTACCTCACCCAATCCTCATTACCACCATTGTTTTTTTTTTTCAGCTGCTCAGTCGTGTCAGACTCTTTGTGACCCCATGGACTGCAGCAAGCCAGGCCTCCCTGTCCTGCACCATCTCCCAAAGTTTGCCCAAGTTCATGTCCATTGCATTGGTGCTCCACGGAGGAGGGAATGGCAAACCATCCCAGCACACTTGCCATGAGAATCTCATGAACTGTGTAAAAAGACATGACCATCATAGGAGGTATCATTCTTATTCTCACTTTGCAGTTGAGGAAACTGTGGCATTGAGAGGTGAAGCAATTGGTTCAAGAGTGGGATTTGAATTCAGGCATGTGGCCATCAGCCATTATGCCACATCCCTCTTGCTGTCATGCTTCAGATCTGGTACTGTTCTCAAGACGCTCCCCTCCTCCCTGGAAGGGCGTTCATCCCACACCCCAGGTCTGGAGACGCACTGGGGCTGAAAAAGTATGCTACCTTCTATGTATAAAAAGCTGTCCTTTATCCTGGGGAGGTCATCTGTATTTGAGGAAACTGCATGTGAGGTCTGGTACTCACATTCTAGGAAGACACACAGCTGCAGTGTTTAAAAAATAGACTCTGGTCAGACAGACCTGGATGCACAGCTCAGCTTGGCCACATACTTGACGGTGACTGTACACTATACTCTCCTCCTCAGTAGCCCTGGTCTCCTCGTATATCAAGTGGGATAATCACACAAAGTTTCTGGGGTCATGGAGCTGCAATAAAAGTACATGGGCAAAGTGCCCAGCATAGAGGGGTGCTCGGTATGCATGCTTCCCAACTCTCCAGCCTGCCGTTTATTGGAGGAGCCTTCTAGGGTATGTGGCAAAGCCCTTTGGCAGTCTACAGATCCTTTTGCAGGAAAAAAAAATGCCTTTAAATATATTAAATAATGGAGAAGGAAATGGCAACCTACTCCAGTACTCTTGCCTAGAGAATCCTGTGGATGGAGGAGCCTGGTGGGCTGCTGTCCATAGGGTCACACAGAGTCGGACACGACTGAAGCGACTTAGCATGCATGCATGCATTGGAGAAGGAAATGGCGACCCACTCCAGTGTTCTTGCCTGGAGAATCCCAGGGACGGAGGAGCCTGGTGGGCTGCCGTCTATGGGGTCGCACAGAGTCGGACACGACTGAAGTGACTTAGCAGCAGCAGCAGCATATTAAATAAACCACTTAGGATTACAAAGGAAACATTACTGTATACAGAAATACAATTTACAGTCTAGTCATATGTGCTTCTTGATGAACAGATTTAATGTAACAAGATCTAGCAATAGGTATAATACTAACAAACTTTTGAGATAGTAAAAATAAATGATTTTTTGAGATACCTGTAACAACTGTGATGTGATATGGAAAAAGGCTGTAACTGTACTGGTGACGGTCCCAAATGCTGCTGATAGCACTGCGGTTTACTACACTGGAGACAGGTCTGCCCCCTTCTCTACTCAATAGCTGTGTGATCTGGGCCACCCTACTTAGCTTCTCTGTGCCTGTCTCCTCACCTGTAAAACTGGAGTTGCTGTGAGGATGCAATGAATGGATAAGTACATGTAAAGTGCTCAGAGCCAGGCCTAGGACACAGCAGAGGCTCTTTAAGTGTTAGCTCTTACTGTTATCTACAAATGGGCTTCTATAGATCAGGGTGCAGAGTTCATTAACCCAAACCCCAGGGCAAAGTCCTACCTCCAGCTAAGCTCCCCTACTATGCAAAGATGACTCCAACACCACGTGTGATGCTTTGCCATTTGTATTCCTCTGGGACTTGGGATCTTTAAATATCTTCTTTAAAACACTGCCAAAGCCAGGTCTTCTGAGGCCAAGAAACAAGCTCCTTTTCAAGGACTGCCCTCCCTGGGGCTTTGCCTTAGGACAGCCTCCAAGTCCTCTCCACGTAGCCCCACTTGCCCTTCAACTCCCCCTCCCTCAACCTTTGCTGCCCAAGGCGCTGCAGTTACAGGCTCTGCCTTGGCTTTAGGCTTCCCACTTAAGAGTCTAGAATTTGCCTCCAAACTTTGAACAAGCTAAAGGGTAATTTGGAAACTGGTAGCACTCCCTAACTTATTGCTGTCATTAGGAGTCAGGGAGAGGGTCTGCGAAGATCAAAACCATCCCTTCAGTGTACAGATGTGGCAGCTGAGACCCAGAAGGAAACAAAGACTCGCTGAAGCCCATATGGCAGTTTGCTAGCAACCCTGGGCTTGTGACCCAAGATTCCTCTTACTCTTTTCTCCTTGGTTGAAGCAAAATTTCCATCTTCTTAGACCTCCCCCTTCTTCTTCCTCTCCATCATCTAGCCAGTTCACACTTTTCATCAGTTCCATTTCGTCATAAATATGGTACAAATCCATTAGCCCCTCTCCATGTCCCTGCCCCTGCCCTGGGTCAGGCCCTCTCGCCCTTCACTCCTCAGCTGCCTCCCCAACCACGGCCCACTCTGCTGCTTGAAACTTCCCACTCTGTGCCTCTGCTCCTGTCACATGTCACAGATGTCAAGAACTCGAAGGAAGCTTATGGTTCTTGAATCTAACTCCTCACACACCATCCCACTCCACATCCTGCCATGCCAGAGAGGAAGCCTCCAAGGTTGTGCTAGGTGAATGGAGCCCTCCAAGGTCTGACAAGCGAGCGGGAGGGATAGCTGCCACCCAAAATCAGGTCACAAGGTCATGAAATCTGCATTCTAGAAAGAACTGACTTTAGTACTACTATTCCCATGACATCACCCATGTCTCAGAATTACATCCCAAATCCTACTGTTTCAGGTAACAACTGGAAAGCTCGTTTTGGTCAGGACCATGATTGCTAGTTCCCCTTCTACATGCTCACTTTGGAAAATGTGGACAATACTCCCTATCTTTCTCCCATTTTTCCCCAGATCCCCTAAGGTAGGCCTCCAGTAGTCACCAGCCCAAACTGCCTCCTGATCTGTCACAAGCATGGGTAGGCCCTGCCTGCTCACCAACCATTTCACAAATACTTCTACAGGCTTGGGCTCAAAATCAGTTTGCTAGTCTCATGTTTGTGAACTCCCCCATTGCCCTGAATCTCCTAGAATATATTAGACTGTGTCTGCCTCCCCTCTGCTGCACTAGCACCTGGTAGCAGGTCTAGCATAGAATGGAGATTCAATCTCTGAGAAACGAATGAAGAAATGAAAGAAAATGCTAATATTGCAAGAGGGATAGAGAGGAACAAGACACAGACAACCCTGCCCTCTGGGAGTTTAGAGTTTACTTATGAATATAAAATACATATGTGAATACAGAACCAGGTTGCCATATCTGACTTTCCCTGCAGTCCAAGCAGGAGCCTAGGACACTGTAAAAAGGCTGCAATGTAAAAGCAGTTGGGTGCAAGGGCATGGCAGGGCAGCTCATGGAGGCAGCATCTTGGATCCAAGTGGGCATCGAGCTAAGCTGCAGACTGTAACAGGCCTGGGGTGTGTGGGTCGGGGGGGGGGGGGTTGTTGGGAAAACCAGATTAAGTTTCCAGGAACTAGAGACACCATGTTAGTAAAAGTATATTCAGAGTGGAGAAGATTCTGGATATATTTCTTCAAGGCCTGGTGTGTAGCTGTAGAGGCTTATCAGTAAACTGGAGGGCGATGGGACCCAGAGACAGGAGGAAGCCTGGGGATAGCTGAGAAGTGTCTGAATGAGAACAGAAGCAGTGAGAAAGGGAAGACAAAACCAGGCAAAAATGGCTAAGGAACCAATTCCATCTTGTGACTGAAGCTGATGCTATCACCACTGAAATGGGCATGTCATTGAGGAGTGGGAAGAATGGGAGTGTAGTTTGAAGTCTTCTCACTCTTAAACTTCATGCGTTCACTCACTAAGCATTTACTCAATACCCCCAAGACATAGCTCTTGACTCCATGTGTGTGTGTCTACACATTCTAACTCTAGGGAATGCTGGAGGCCTCTCCTCCCCCTTCACCTTCAGGTAGGGCAAGAGACTGAAAAAAAAGGCGTAAAGATCTTTGCTACTCAAAGTGTGGCCCATGGACCAGCTGCATCACTATTACTTGGGAACTTGCTTGAAAATGAAGAATTTCAGGTTCTACCCCAGACCTTCTGAAATAGAGTTTGCACTTTACTTCTTAAACTTTAACATACAAACCATCTCCTAGAGAGCTTGTTATCTATGTCACTGGCCCATGGATCCCACATTGAGTAGCAAGGAACTAGACACAACTAAGGGGCCAGTGTGCCGGGGATGAAACTTTTAATGGGAGGGACCTAGGGACATTGATCTGGTTTGGGTGCCATCTCTCCCTCTTGGTCATTGTCAGACCTTAGCAGGCTCCATTTCCCCTAGTGTGGCTTTAGCGTCTTCCTCTTTGACACAGCAGAATGTGGAGTGGGGTGGTGTATGAGGAGTTGGACTCGTGAGGAGCAAGTCAGGGTTACAGATTTATTTGTGGGGTCCCCTTCACACAGGTAGGGAAGTAAGTTCCCAAGTAGCACCTCCTCAAGCTCCCCAGTGCTGTCTCTGGTCTGGACCAAAGGAGGCTTGGTGGCCCCCATGTAATCTTGCCTAACTCTAGCCAAACTCCAGGCAGGGTGAGAAGGCATCACATTGGTTCAGGTCCAAATCTCTGCCTCAGAAGGAAAAGTTCTTTGAACAGTATGATCTCTGAGGACTTAGCATGATGGTCTACATCTGGCTAAAGAATTGGAGTTTTTGGGGTCCCAGCCAACATTCCTTTCATCAGAGACACAAGTAACGAAATACAGAGTATGAGAGAACTGTCCCCAGATCTCCCCATGCTTTCACTGGGAATGTAAACTCATATGACACCATCTGTGACAATGTGTTGTATGATCCCACGTGTGTATATTTTAATGAAGGCATAATACATCTTCAAGTAACTACATCAGGTAGGTGAAGGATGGGTGGTTTTTACTTTCTTGTGTACTTTTCTGTTTTGCCCACAATTAACTGTTATTAATAGTCTAAAAATATGA
Organism: Capra hircus; assembly: GCF_001704415.2. Lineage (NCBI taxonomy): Eukaryota > Metazoa > Chordata > Mammalia > Artiodactyla > Bovidae > Capra > Capra hircus. The sequence continues at coordinate 3,492,924 of NW_017189516.1, read as the reverse complement.
AATTAACAAAGGTTTTATTTAAAAAACCAATTGAACACAAAGAAGAATCATGGCAATACACAAATAAGTGCTGACTTTTATGGTGTAGATGACTCATTATATGAGGATTTGAGGGAAACTTCCAAAGTGAAAGAGCAAGGGGATGAGAAAGGGGTGCCTAAGATCATGAAATTATACCCAGGTGTTGCTACTGGTAAAGAACCCACCTGTCAATACAGGAGGCCCAAGAGATGCGGGTTCGATCCCTGGGTCAGAAATATCCCCTGGAGAAGGAAATGGCAACCCACTCCAGAATTCTTGCCTGGAAAATCCCAGGGACAGAGGAGACTGGCGGGCTACATTCCATGGGGTTGCTAAGAGTCAGACACGACTGAAGCAACTTAGCACACTTAGCACAAGATCACCAAGTCTTTATCCAAAGATGGGCCCACTCAAAAGTCAAAACCTGAATTTCTTGAACTGCAAAGATGCCCAGGTCCTAACCTGGCTAACTGGATTCATTTTTAGAGTCAGAGAATCTCAGAACTTGAAGAATCTGAGAGATTACAAGGCCAACTATATATCTTTTTTCTTACAGGAGGGAACTGAGGACAGGAGGGATTGTGAAGACACTGTAGGCTCTGCATCTTGGCACACATTCTTCTCTGCCTGTATCATCCTCCCTTCTGGCCCTGGGTGCCTAGCTAACACCCACTCTTCCTCAAAACTTGGTTTAAACATCACTTACTCTAATGGGTTAGGTGCTCTGCTCCATGCTCACAGAATGCTTAATGTATTCCTTTATCATTCACTTGACAAACTACTGAGAACCTACTATGTGTCAGGCACTGTTCTAGGCACCTGGGACACATCAGTGATTCAAAATCCCCTGGCCTTGTGTGTATTGATTAAATCAAAACATGTATTTATTCAACAAATATTTATGGGTCACCTGTGCCGTGGGGTCCTGTGTGAGGCATAGCTGTTTTAAGGTTGGGATAACTGTCCACAGCTTTGGTATCCTCCCTTCCCCCCACGGTCAGTGCCTTGTGAACATAATGAATGTTTTCTGAATGAATGAATAATGAAATGGGCAAGGTCACACTTGAGAAGGAGCTGGTACTGAAACCCCGGTCTCCTGATAGCTAGAGCTCTTTCCACCACCCCCACCCCCACCCACCATTGCAGTCAGCCCAAAATTTTTGGAATCTTCACTCCATCGCCTCGGGTGGGAAAGGTTAAGAGGAGACACGATTAAGGGCTGGGTCACTTAGGCAGATGCATTTTGGAAAAGGGGGATCCCTCTGGAGAGAACGGGGACATCGCCAGCTTCTCACATCCCTGCTCAAAAGCTTGGGGCAAGCAAGAAGTGGCTCTCTCTAGTACGGCCCTGTCAGACCAGCACTGTACAGGGACTGATTATTCTAGGGTACATTCCACTTTGGTGTTTGAAAAACCGTTTTCGTTCAAAACAAAGCCACGGCTGGGACTGTAGAGACTTCTTCCACCCTCACCCCCTCACCTCCACCACATCGCGGGGCCGCAGGATCTTTTCTCCCTCTGAGCCAGAGAGGCAGCGTCCGTTTTGGCATCTGGAGCAGCTGCCCTGCAGCGCCCTCTGCCGGGCGCGGGGTCTACTCGGCCGCTCGGCTGGGCGGGGGAGGAAGGCGGGCGCGCGCCGGGCCGCTTCAGGAGGAGCCTCCTGTGCGGAGTGCTGATGGACCTGACTCATCCCGCCGGCTGCGCCCGCACTGGCACACCCACAGGCTCCCGCCTCCACACGCGCCTGGTCACACACTGAGGTACTCGCGCATGAAAAGCAGCCGGGCGGATCCTCGACGGTGGCACCTGCTCAGTCAGTCCAGGTCCCACCCTACCTGAACCCCTACCCTGGGGAAGATTCCAGCCCTGGAAGCCCCAGTACCTCCGCTCTCACTGAGTCTTCCTCATTGACTTTGAATAGGAGTTGTTTTGTTACACGGCCTAACAGAATGGGAAACTGAGGGCGACAGAAATGTGAAGAGAGAGGCCAGTCACGCGACTAAGATGCAGAGGAGGGACTAGACGAACCAGTTATCTCTGACCCAAAGTTCAAGGCGTGCTTTACATAGCATCAAGCTCTTGTCTTCCTAACTGCCCTCCAACCCACTTACAGACCATATACCAGGAAAGGACAGACGGTGCTGCCATGAAATAGCAGGAGACCTGGTTCATTAATTGGAATCCCTCGTAGGTCGGGAAGAATCCTTGCCTGGAAAACGACCTTATTCGGCATATCCC